>NC_068450.1:14232021-14264521 GCF_023373465.1 Oncorhynchus keta | reverse complement strand
GAACATCATCGTGTTAATAAGACCCATCATTCAACAGAACATCAGTGTTAATAAGACCCATCTCTCAACAGAACATCATAGTGTTAATAAGACCCATCTCTCAACAGAATATCATACTGTTAATAAGACCCATCTCTCAACAGAACATCATCGTGTTAATAAGACCCATCTCTCAACAGAATATCATACTGTTAATAAGACTCATTTCTCAACAGAACATCATAGTGTTAATAAGACCCATCTCTCAACAGAACATCATCGTGTTAATAAGACCCATCATTCAACAGAACATCATAGTGTTAATAAGACCCATCATTCAACAGAACATCAGTGTTAATAAGACCCATCATTCAACAGAACATCAGTGTTAATAAGACCCATCTCTCAACAGAACATCAGTGATAATAAGACCCATCTCTCAACAGAACATCAGTGTTAATAAGACCCATCATTCAACAGAACATCAGTGTTAATAAGACCCACCTCTCAACAGAACATCATAGTGTTAATAAGACCCACCTCTCAACAGAACATCATAGTGTTAATAAGACCCATCTCTCAACAGAACATCAGTGATAATAAGACTCATCTCTCAACAGAACATCAGTGTTAATAAGATCCATCTCTCAACAGAACATCAGTGATAATAAGACCCATCTCTCAACAGAACATCATAGTTAATAAGACCCATCATTCAACAGAACATCAGTGTTAATAAGACCCACCTCTCAACAGAACATCATAGTGTTAATAAGACCCATCTCTCAACAGAACATCAGTGATAATAAGACCCATCTCTCAACAGAACATCATAGTTAATAAGACCCATCTCTCAACAGAACATCAGTGATAATAAGACCCATCTCTCAACAGAACATCATAGTTAATAAGACCCATCTCTCAACAGAACTATCCTTTTTCATGTAATTTTTCCTTCTGTCTGGTCAGGTGACTGTGGAGGTACCCTGTAGACAATGGTTATATATAAATAGACTATGTTGTTAGATTAATGTCTAGGATAATGATGTCTCTACACAATCCGGATACCTTGAATGAATCAGGAGGTTAAATACCTACAAGTAGGGTTGCATTTTCTCTTCTCTTCTGTCTCCTCTCCTCTCCTTCCTCTCCTCCCTCTCATCTGAGCCAGCCAGGAAGGTCGCTCATTTCCCTGCCATCTCCATTGTCAGAGAGAAATGAGAACATGTGACTGAGAGGGGCACAAAACCGGCCTTTCACAGTAATGTGATTATGACGTGTAGGGTTGAATAGTAAGATAACGAGCAGGGGAATGTGAATGGGCATCAGTCCAGAGCCCTGCAGCGTTTCATCATGAACCCAGCCCCAGCCCTGTCTGGGTTATACCCTCGTCTCTGGGCCAGGGGAAAGAAACAGAGGGGTGTATACGTACTGATAGTAAACACAATCTGTCACATGACCATAATGTGTCATATTTATTTGTCTGGAAGGTGGAGGTTGAGGAGGAGAGAACAAAATATGTTATAGCAGATTGATAGAGCAGTTTACATGTACACTGATAGAGATGTTTACAAGCAGACTGATTGAGATGTTTACATGCACACTGATAGAGATGTTTACATGTACACTGATAGAGCTGTCTACAAGCAGACTGATAGAGATGTTTACATGCAGACTGATAGAGATGTTTACACGCAGACTGATAGAGATGTTTACATGCAGACTGATGGAGCTGTTTACATGCAGACTGATAGAGACTGACTGAGAGAGATGTTTACATGCAGACTGATATAGATGTTTACATGCAGACTGATGGAGCTGTTTACATGCAGACTGATGGAGCTGTTTACATGCAGGCTGACGGAGATGTTTACATGCAGACTGATAGAGCTGTTTACATGCAGACAGATATAGATGTTTACATGCAGACTGATAGAGCTGTTTACATGCAGACAAATTGAGCTGTTTACATGCAGACTGACGGAGATGTTTACATGCAGACTGATAGAGCTGTTTACATGCAGCCAGATCTAGATGTTTACATGCAGACTGATAGAGCTGTTTACATATAGTCTGATGGATATGTTTACATGCAGAATGATAGAGCTGTTTACATGCAGACTGATAGAGCTGTTTACATGTAGACTGATATAGATGTTTACATGCAGACTGATTGAGCTGTTTACATGCAGACTGATGGAGATGTTTACATGCAGACTGATTGAGCTGTTTACATGCAGACTGATGGAGATGTTTACATGCAGACTGACAGAGCTGTTTACAAGCAGACTGATAGAGATGTTTACTACATGCAGACTGATTGAGCTGTTTACATGCAGACTGATTGAGCTGTTTACATGCAGACTGATGGAGATGTTTACATGCAGCCTGATGGAGATGTTTACATGCAGACTGACGGAGATGTGTACATGCAGACTGATGGAGCTGTTTACATGCAGACTGATAGAGCTGTTTAGATGCAGGTGATGTTCACAAGCTACTTTTTCTCTCACGCATACACATGCAAAAAAACACACACATTTCCAGCTAACTACCGATCTTCAAACCTCTCTTTCCTCTGTACCTGTGTGTGTGTGTTGTTTTGCCCATGTGCTATGTGTGTGAACCCAGCATTTAATTGGCACCATCATAGATGGTGTGTGTGTGTGTGTGTGTGTGTGTGTGTGTGTGTGTGTGTGTGTGTGTGTGTGTGTGTGTGTGTGTGTGTGTGTGTGTGTGTGTGTGTGTGTGTGTGTGTGTGTGTGTGTGTGTGTGTGTGTGTGTATACAGTATGCATGCCCAGCAGGTAATGGAAATGTCAGTGGGGGCCAGTTAGTGCCCTCTATTGGCCAACTGCACTCTACTGATGGACAGACGGACAGACGGACAGTAAGACGGCCAGATGGACAGATGGCCAGAGGGGCAGGTGGACAGATGGACAGAGGGGCAGGTGTACAGAGGGACAGAGGGGCAGGTGGACAGAGGGACAGAGGGGCTGGTGGACAGATGGACAGAGGGGCTGGTGGACAGATGGACAGAGGGGCTGGTGGACAGAGGGACAGAGGGGCAGGTGGACAGAGGGACAGAGGGGCAGGTGGACAGATGGACAGAGGGGCAGGTGGACAGAGGAGCAGGTGGACAGATGGACAGAGGGACAGAGGGACAGGTGGACAGATGGACAGAGGGACAGGTGGACAGATGGACAGAGGGGCAGGTGGACAGATGGACAGAGGGACAGGTGAACAGATGGACAGAGGGACAGAGGGACAGAGGGACAGGTGGACAGATGGACAGAGGGACAGGTGGACAGATGGACAGAGGGGCTGGTGGACAGATGGACAGAGGGGCAGAGGGACAGAGGGACAGGTGAACAGATGGACAGAGGGGCAGATGGACAGAGGGGCAGGTGGACAGATGGACAGAGGGACAGAGGGACAGAGGGGCAGGTGGACAGAGGGACAGATGGTCAGAGTTAAAGGTGGACAGAGGGACAGATGGACAGAGGGGCAGATGGACAGAGGGGCAGGTGGACAGAGGGACAGAGGGGCAGGTGGACAGAGGGACAGGTGGGCAAATGGGCAGATGGACAGAAGGACAGAGGGACAGGTGGACAGAGGGGAAAATGGACAGAGGGGCAGATGGACATAGGAACAGGTAAACAGAGAGACAGGTGAGCGGGTAGACAGATGGACAGAGGGGCAGGTGGACAGAGGGGCAATTGGACAGAGAGGCAGATGGACAGAGGGGCAGGTGGACAGAGGGGCAATTGGACAGAGAGGCAGATGGACAGAGGGGCAGGTGGACAGAGGGGCAATTGGACAGAGATACAGATGGACAGAGGGGCAGGTGGACAGAGTCACAAGTGGACAGAAGGACAGAGGGGAAAGTGGACAGAAGGGCAGGTGGACAGAAGGGCAGGTGGACAGAAGGGCAGGTGGACAGAGGGGCAGGTGGACAGAGGGGCAGAGGGGCAGGCTCCATCCATGTCTACTGGTAAAGATATATGTTTTTATTTGTTTATCCCTCTATGTGTGTGTGCGTGCGTGCATGCGTGCGTGTGTGTGTGTGTGTGTGTGTGTGTGTGTGTGTGTGTGTGTGTGTGTGTGTGTGTGTGTGTGTGTGTGTGTGTGTGTGTGTGTGTGTGTGTGTGATGTGTGAAGATGTGTGTGTGTGTGCGCACGAAGGTCTGATGCAGCACCACGACAGTAACCAGGGCATCAGGTGCAGTCAGTGTTGCATCAGCTTCACAGCACACACAGTAACACACAGCACACACACACACACACACACAGCACACACACACACACACACACCAGTGTTGCATCACACAGCACCACAGACAGTAACCAGTGTTGCATCACACAGCACCACAGACAGTAACCAGTGTTGCATCATCAGCAGTGTCTCCCTCAGGCTTTCTGCAGAGAAAGACAGTAACCAGTGTGAGAATGAGAGACAGTGAGAGAGAGCAGAGTAACCAGTGTTGCAGAGAGAGAGTAACCAGAGAGTGTTCAGACCACCGAGAGATCAGAATGTGTTCAGACCACAGACAGTAACCAGTGTTGCAGAATGTGTTCAGCACCACAGACAGTAACCAGTGTTGCATCAGAATGTGAGCACCACAGACAGTAACCAGTGTTGCATCAGCTTCCTTAATGTGTTCAGCACCACGGACAGTAACCAGTGCATCTGTTGCAGAAGCTATCTGTGTTCAGCACCACAGACAGTAACCAGTGTTGCATCAGCTTCCTTAATGTGTTCAGCACCACAGACAGTAACCAGTGTTGCATCAGCTTCCTTAATGTGTTCAGCACCACGGACAGTAACCAGTGTTGCATCAGCTTCCTTAATGTGTTCAGCACCACAGACAGTAACCAGTGTTGCATCAGCTTCCTTAATGTGTTCAGCACCACAGACAGTAACCAGTGTTGCATCAGCTTCCTTAATGTGTTCAGCACCACGGACAGTAACCAGTGTTGCATCAGCTTCCTTAACCACAGACAGTAACCAGTGTGTTCAATGTGTTCAGCACCACAGACAGTAACCAGTGTTGCATCAGCTTCCTTAATGTGTTCAGCACCACGGACAGTAACCAGTGTTGCATCAGCTTCCACCACAGACAGTAATGTGCATCAGCTTCAATGTGTTCAGCACCACAGACAGTAACCAGTGTTGCATCAGCTTCCTTAATGTGTTCAGCACCACAGACAGTAACCAGTGTTGCATCAGCTTCCTTAATGTGTTCAGCACCACAGACAGTAACCAGTGTTGCATCAGCTTCCTTAATGTGTTCAGCACCACGGACAGTAACCGGTGTTGCATCAGCTTCCTTAATGTGTTCAGCACCACAGACAGTAACCAGTGTTGCATCAGCTTCCTTAATGTGTTCAGCACCACAGACAGTAACCAGTGTTGCATCAGCTTCCTTAATGTGTTCAGCACCACAGACAGTAACCAGTGTTGCATCAGCTTCCTTAATGTGTTCAGCACCACAGACAGTAACCAGTGTTGCATCAGCTTCCTTAATGTGTTCAGCACCACAGACAGTAACCAGTGTTGCATCAGCTTCCTTAATGTGTTCAGCACCACAGACAGTAACCAGTGTTGCATCAGCTTCCTTAATGTGTTCAGCACCACAGACAGTAACCAGTGTTGCATCAGCTTCCTTAATGTGTTCAGCACCACGGACAGTAACCAGTGTTGCATCAGCTTCCTTAATGTGTTCAGCACCACGGACAGTAACCAGTGTTGCATCAGCTTCAGCACCACAGACAGTAACCAGTGTTGCAATGTGTTCAGCACCACAGACAGTAACCAGTGTTGCATCAGCTTCCTTAATGTGTTCAGCACCACAGACAGTAACCAGTGTTGCATCAGCTTCCTTAATGTGTTCAGCACCACAGACAGTAACCAGTGTTGCATCAGCTTCCTTAATGTTCAGCACCACAGACAGTACAGTAACCAGTGTTGCATCAGCTTCCTTAATGTGTTCAGCACCACAGACAGTAACCAGTGTTGCATCAGCTTCCTTAATGTGTTCAGCACCACAGACAGAAGTATCACTTCCTTAATGTGTTGCACCACAGCTAACCAGTGTTGCCAGCTTCCTTAATGTGTTCAGCACCACAGACAGTAACCAGTGTTGTATCAGCCTGTAATGTGCAGCACCACAGACAATACCAGTAGTCAGATGTTGATTGCAGTCAATGTAACCAGGTGGTGGATGTGGACCACAGACAGTAACCAGTGTGCATCAGCTTCCTTAATGCTGGCGTCATGATTCAGTCTGCAGCTGAACCCAGCAAGACAAGGATGGGAAGGAATTCCTTAAGTGTATATGGCTTGACATTATATATCAATGTGTTGTGTGTGTGATATAAATAATATAAATACATCACTCCTTCAGCACCACTTCTTACTTCTCTTCCTCCTCGAGGTTAATGAAGACTTTAATGACAGCAGACAAAGATGTCTTCACAGTGAGGTGAACCAGTGTTGCATCTTTGTGTGTTGACTGTCATTTACAGATGTGATGCTGGTGACGGGAGGAGACTGTTGCATCTGTCTGACACCACACAATCTCTCCTGTCTCTCCCAGTCTGCTGTCCAGTGTATCAGTTACTGCTCTGACACAAATAGACCTGGGGACTTCACTGAGCTACATACTCAATCAGTGTCTATCAGCCTGACAGTAAATACCATAGTCAGGATATCGTGATGTAACTACATAAGTGATGAACCAATGAAGGACATTGGTTCAAATTGAGACTTAGTTCAAATATTTTAGCAAACAACTAAACAATACCCTGTTTACTGTTTCCTCCTCGAGGTTAATGGTCAGACCTCTAACAAATACTGTTTCCTGTTTAGTGGTTAGTCTGCTCCTGTTGTTACTGCTCTGACACAAATGGACCTGGGGACTTCAGAGCTCTAACAACAAATACACTGTTTCCTGTTTAGTGGTCAGACTCTAACAATACACTGTTTCCTGTTTAGTGGTCAGACCTCTAACAATACACTGTTTCCTGTTTAGTGGTCAGACCTCTAACAATACACTGTTTCCTGTTTAGTGGACAGACCTCTTTGTAATGTTGGCTAAAGTTTTGGCTTATCAACCAGTGTCCTCGGTTGGGAGATCTCACCCATCTCTCCTCAGCAATGCCCCGATATATCTTCAGGAACAGAATACCAGGGTTTTGTCTAGAATGTCAGACAGACAGGATGCTTCTGAAACGGCACCCCATTCCCTATATAGTGCACTCATTTTGACCAGAACCATGTAGGCCCTAAGGCGCCGTTTAGGACGCAACCAGAGAGAGGATATTTAACCACAGGGTCAGGAGATTGTGTTCCCAGCCTGGGACTCTCTAGCAGGGGGGTGGTGTGAGTCCCTGGACCCAGATAACATACATTTAACATGGCTGTCTGTGTCTAGGATCTTTCCCCCTCTCTCTTCTCCTCTATCCCACTCCACCCATCAACCCATCCCCAAGCAGCCTACTGTCCACACCCAATGTTATCTACTCAAGGCTACATAACAGGGGCTCCCACAACATTTTGACAAACTTGGTTTGAGTTTGAAAATCTGACCGGTTGCCATCTTAGCTCCGAAGGTTCCAATACCCTTACACTCTAGACAGAAAGCTCATTTAAATGTTACAGTCATGGAACAATAGAGAACTGTTGGCCCAGATCAATGTAATGTTTGAACACACTAAACTAGAATACAGTGCTGTGTGAGACAGATAGGAGAGGACAATACATATCTTGAGGAGCGAAATACGCAGGGTTTTGTGCCATGAAAAAACAACCACCTGAGAAAACATGCACAAGCATTCAGTCTTCTCCTTCCCTCTCACAGGTATGACTCCTCTTGTCCCTGTCACGTGTGCGTGTGCTCATGTGTGTGTGTTCGTGTGTGTTTGTTCGTATGTGTGGAGCCATAGGTGAACCTTGCACATTTGTTAGTGACGAGCTCAAAATAATCTTGACTCATTTCCACAGAAGAAACTCATCTGGCCTGTGCTGGCACATCTGTTGTCCCCTTTCACATATTGAACCCTCACCAGCTGCCATCCTTCTACCCCTCTACCTCTCAGCCCCTCTGCCCAGCGGAGCAGGATGCCTTGTCCCCCTCTACCTCTCAGCCCCTCTGCCCAGCGGAGCAGGATGCCTTGTCCCCCTCTACCTCTCAGCCCCTCTGCCCAGCGGAGCAGGATGCCTTGTCCCCCTCTACCTCTCAGCCCCTCTGCCCAGCGGAGCAGGATGCCTTGTCCCCCTCTACCTCTCAGCCCCTCTGCTCAGTGGAGCAGGATGCCTTGTCCCCCTCTACCTCTCAGCCCCTCTGCCCAGCGGAGCAGGATGCCTTGTCCCCCTCTACCTCTCAGCCCCTCTGCTCAGCGGAGCAGGATGCCTTGTCCCCCTCTACCTCTCAGCTCCTCTGCCAGCGGAGCAGGATGCCTTGTCCCCCTCTACCTCTCAGCCCCTCTGCTCAGCGGAGCAGGATGCCTTGTCCCCCTCTACCTCTCAGCCCCTCTGCCCAGCGGAGCAGGATGCCTTGTCCCCCTCTACCTCTCAGCCCCTCTGCTCAGTGGAGCAGGATGCCTTCTCCCCCTCTACCTCCCAGTCCCTCTGCCCAGCGGAACAGGCTGCCTTCTCCCCCTTTGAGTTGTCAGCCCCTCTGGTTGTATCCCAGAACTTTTGGGGAAGGTTGAAGCTTCTCCCCATTTCTAAACTCTCAGCCCCTCTGCCCAGCGGAGCAGGCTGCCTTCTCCCCATCTCTACCTCTAGCCCCTTGCCCAGCGGAGTAATGCTATACACCCAAATACAGTAACTAGGGTTTGAGTTGTAGTGATGTCTGGTATGGTTGTATCCCCAGAACTTTTTGGGGAAGGTTGAAGCTAATATACTGCATTTCTAAACAATTTAAACAATATAAAATGCTATAACTTTGGCTGCTGTAGGTTCATTCACCTCAGTCCATCTACTAACACCTAGCCTTTTAGCTATAACGTTGTAATGCTATACACCTGAAATATGAGAAATGATTCACATTGACAAGCAGCATCAGTGACAAAATGAAAATGTATGGGATTTTAGAACTGCATTGTTTGCATTTTAATGTAGGCCTATAGGGAAGATAGGTCCTGTGGTGATATACACAATGAAACATACAGTGGTTGTATTGTAATGTAGGCCTATAGGGAAGATAGGTCCTGTGGAGATATTCACATTGAAACATACAGGGGTTGTATTGTAATGTAGGCCGATAGGGAAGATAGGTCCTGTGGAGATATTCACATTGAAACATCTTATTTTTTAAACGATTTTAACTTGTTTGATAAGGTTATTACAGAGTTTGTCAGGGGAACCCACATTGAGCCCAGACCCATTTGGGTTAGGGTTAGGGTTAGGGTTAGGGTTAGGGTTAGGGTTTGGGTTTGGGTTAGGGTTAGGGTTAGGGTTAGGGTTAGGGTTAGGTTTAGGGTTAACCCACATTGAGCCCAGACCCATTTGGGAACAGGGTTTGGCGTTAGGGTTATGGTTAACCCACATTGAGGCCAGACCCATTTGGGTTAGGGTTAGGATTAGGGTTAGGGTTAGGGTTAAGGTTAGGGTTATGGTTAACCCACATTGAGGCCAGACCCATTTGGGTTTGGGTTAGGATTAGGGTTAGGGTTAGGGTTAGGGTTAACCCACATTGAGCCCAGACCCATTTGGGAACAGGGTTAGGGTTAGGGTTAGGGTTAACCCACATTGAGCCCAGACCCATTTGGGAACAGGGTTAGGGTTAGGGTTAGGGTTGACCCACATTGAGCCCAGACCCATTTGGGAACAGGGTTAGGGTTAGGGTTAGGGTTAGGGTTAACCCACATTGAGCCCAGACCCATTTGGGAACAGGGTTAGGGTTAGGGTTAGGGTTAACCCACATTGAGCCCAGACCCATTTGGGAACAGGGTTAGGGTTAGGGTTAACCCACATTGAGCCCAGACCCATTTGGGAACCACTGTACTAACCTCTCTCTCTGCTGCTTCCTCCTGTATAAATTGAAACCTGCCTCAATCTGCCTCAACTCTCTGTAAAGTAAAGTTATGATGAGAACATTGCATATTTTTGGCTCCAGCTGAGGTATGCTCTGTTTAACATTAGCTTCTTACTACATGCTTCCAGCTGGCTACGTAATACTAGCCAGCAGTGGTTTAAAGTACTTAAGAAAAAATAGTTGAAAGCACCACTTAAGTTGTTTTTTTGGGTATCTGTACTTTATTATTTATATTTTGGACTTTTACTTCTACTGCACTGAAAATAATGTACTTTTTACTCGATACATGACCCCTGACACCCAAAGTACTAATTACATTTTGAATGCTTAGCAGGATAGGACAATTGTCCAATTTCATGCACACACTTATCAACAGAACTTCCCTGGTCATCCCTACTGCATCTGATCTTGTGGATTCACTAAACACATGCTTCGCTTGTAAACGATGTCTGAGTGTTGGAGTCTGCCCCTGGCTATCTGTAAATTATGTCTGAGTGTTGGAGTCTGCCCCTGGCTATCTGTAAATTATGTCTGAGTGTTGGAGTCTGCCCCTGGCTATCTGTAAATTATGTCTGAGTGTTGGAGTCTGCCCCTGGCTATCTGTAAATTATGTCTGAGTGTTGGAGTCTGCCCTGGCTATCTGTAAATTATATCTGAGTGTTGGAGTCTGCCCCTGGCTATCTGTAAATTATGTCTGAGTGTTGAGTCTGCCCCTGGCTATCTGTAAATTATGTCTGAGTGTTGGAGTGTGCCCCTGGCTATCTGTAAATGATGTCTGAGTGTTGGAGTCTGCCCCTGGCTATCTGTAAATTATGTCTGAGTGTTGGAGTCTGCCCCTGGCTATCTGTAAATTATGTCTGAGTGTTGGGGTCTGCCCCTGGCTATCTGTAAATTATGTCTGAGTGTTGATGTCTGAGTGTTGTGTGCCCCTGGCTATCTGTAAATGATATCTGAGTGTTGGGTGTGCCCCTGGCTATCTGTAAATTATATCTGAGTGTTGGGTGTGCCCCTGGCTATCTGTAAATGATGTCTGAGTGTTGGGGTGTGCCCCTGGCTATCTGTAAATTATATCTGAGTGTTGGGGTCTGCCCCTGGCTATCTGTAAATTATGTCTGAGTGTTGGGGTGTGCCCCTGGCTATCTGTAAATTATATCTGAGTGTTGGGGTGTGCCCCTGGCTATCTGTAAATTATATCTGAGTGTTGGGGTGTGCCCCTGGCTATCTGTAAATTATATCTGAGTGTTGGGGTGTGCCCCTGGCTATCTGTAAATGATATCTGAGTGTTGGGGTGTGCCCCTGGCTATCTGTAAATGATGTCTGAGTGTTGGGGTGTGCCCCTGGCTATCTGTAAATGATATCTGAGTGTTGGGGTGTGCCCCTGGCTATCTGTAAATGATGTCTGAGTGTTGGGGTGTGCCCCTGGCTATCTGTAAATGATGTCTGAGTGTTGGGGTGTGCCCCTGGCTATCTGTAAATGATGTCTGAGTGTTGGGGTGTGCCCCTGGCTATCTGTAAATGATGTCTGAGTGTTGGGGTGTGCCCCTGGCTATCTGTAAATTATGTCTGAGTGTTGGGGTGTGCCCCTGGCTATCTGTAAATTATATCTGAGTGTTGGGGTGTGCCCTGGCTATCTGTAAATGATATCTGAGTGTTGGTGTGCCCCTGGCTATCTGTAAATGATATCTGAGTGTTGGGGTGTGCCCCTGGCTATCTGTAAATGATATCTGAGTGTTAAATCTGTAAATGATATCTGAGTGTTGGGGTGTGCCCCTGGCTATCTGTAAATGATGTCTGAGTGTTGAGTGTTGTGTGCCCCTGGCTATCTGTAAATGATATCTGAGTGTTGGGGTGTGCCCTGGCTATCTGTAAATGATGTCTGGCAGTGTTGGAGTGTGCCCCTGGCTATCTGTAAATGATGTCTGAGTGTTGGAGTGTGCCCCTGGCTATCTGTAAATTATGAGTGTCTGAGTGTTGGAGTGTTGCCCCTGGCTATCTGTAAATGATGTCTGAGTGTTGGGGTGTGCCCCTGGCTATCTGTAAATGATATCTGAGTGTTGGGGTGTGCCCCTGGCTATCTGTAAATGATGTCTGAGTGTTGGGGTGTGCCCTGGCTATCTGTAAATTATGTCTGAGTGTTGGGGTGTGCCCCTGGCTATCTGTAAATGATATCTGAGTGTTGGGGTGTGCCCCTGGCTATCTGTAAATTATGTCTGAGTGTTGGGGTGTGCCCCCTGGCTATCTGTAAATTATATCTGAGTGTTGGGGTGTGCCCCTGGGTATCTGTAAATGATATCTGAGTGTTGGGGTGTGCCCCTGGCTATCTGTAAATTATATTCTGAGTGTTGGGTGTGCCCCTGGCTATCTGTAAATTATGTCTGAGTGTTGGGGTGTGCCCCTGGCTATCTGTAAATGATGTCTGAGTGTTGGGGTGTGCCCCTGGCTATCTGTAAATGATATCTGAGTGTTGGGTGTGCCCCTGGCTATCTGTAAATTATGTCTGAGTGTTGGGGTGTGCCCCTGGCTATCTGTAAATGATGTCTGAGTGTTGAGGTTAGTGTGCTGAGTGTTAGGTGTGCCCTGGCTATCTGTAAATGATATCTGAGTGTTGGGGTGTGCCCCTGGCTATCTGTAAATGATGTCTGGAGTTGGGGTGTGCCCCTGGCTATCTGTAAATGATGTCTGAGTGTTGGGGTGTGCCCCTGGCTATCTGTAAATGATATCTGAGTGTTGGGGTGTGCCCCTGGCTATCTGTAAATGATATCTGAGTGTTGGGGTGTGCCCCTGGCTATCTGTAAATGATGTCTGAGTGTTGGGGTGTGCCCCTGGCTATCTGTAAATGATGTCTGAGTGTTGGGGTGTGCCCCTGGCTATCTGTAAATGATATCTGAGTGTTGGGGTGTGCCCCTGGCTATCTGTAAATGATATCTGAGTGTTGGGGTGTGCCCCTGGCTATCTGTAAATGATGTCTGAGTGTTGGGGTGTGCCCCTGGCTATCTGTAAATTATATCTGAGTGTTGGGGTGTGCCCCTGGCTATCTGTAAATGATATCTGAGTGTTGGGGTGTGCCCCTGGCTATCTGTAAATTATGTCTGAGTGTTGGGGTGTGCCCCTGGCTATCTGTAAATTATATCTGAGTGTTGGGGTGTGCCCCTGGCTATCTGTAAATTATATCTGAGTGTTGGGTGTGCCCCTGGCTATCTGTAAATTATGTCTGAGTGTTGGGGTGTGCCCCTGGCTATCTGTAAATGATGTCTGAGTGTTGGGTGTGCCCCTGGCTATCTGTAAATGATATCTGAGTGTTGGGTGTGCCCCTGGCTATCTGTAAATGATATCTGAGTGTTGGGGTGTGCCCCTGGCTATCTGTAAATTATGTCTGAGTGTTGGGGTGTGCCCCTGGCTATCTGTAAATGATGTCTGAGTGTTGGGGTGTGCCCTGGCTATCTGTAAATGATGTCTGAGTGTTGGGGTGTGCCCCTGGCTATCTGTAAATGATGTCTGAGTGTTGGGGTGTGCCCCTGGCTATCTGTAAATTATGTCTGAGTGTTGGGGTGTGCCCCTGGCTATCTGTAAATTATGTCTGAGTGTTGGGTGTGCCCCTGGCTATCTGTAAATTATGTCTGAGTGTTGGGGTGTGCCCCTGGCTATCTGTAAATTATATCTGAGTGTTGGGGTGTGCCCCTGGCTATCTGTAAATGATGTCTGAGTGTTGGGGTGTGCCCCTGGGTATCTGTAAATGATATCTGAGTGTTGGGGTGTGCCCCTGGCTATCTGTAAATGATGTCTGAGTGTTGGGGTGTGCCCCTGGCTATCTGTAAATTATGTCTGAGTGTTGGGGTGTGCCCCTGGCTATCTGTAAATGATGTCTGAGTGTTGGGGTGTGCCCCTGGCTATCTGTAAATGATGTCTGAGTGTTGGGGTGTGCCCCTGGCTATCTGTAAATGATGTCTGAGTGTTGGGGTGTGCCCCTGGCTATCTGTAAATTATATCTGAGTGTTGGGGTGTGCCCCTGGCTATCTGTAAATGATGTCTGAGTGTTGGGGTGTGCCCCTGGCTATCTGTAAATGATATCTGAGTGTTGGGGTGTGCCCCTGGCTATCTGTAAATGATATCTGAGTGTTGGGGTGTGCCCCTGGCTATCTGTAAATGATATCTGAGTGTTGGGATGTGCCCCTGGCTATCTGTAAATGATATCTGAGTGTTGGAGTGTGCCCCTGGCTATCTGTAAATGATATCTGAGTGTTGGGGTGTGCCCCTGGCTATCTGTAAATGATATCTGAGTGTTGGGGTGTGCCCCTGGCTATCTGTAAATGATGTCTGAGTGTTGGGGTGTGCCCTGGCTATCTGTAAATTATGTCTGAGTGTTGGGTGTGCCCCTGGCTATCTGTAAATTATATCTGAGTGTTGGGTGTGCCCTGGCTATCTGTAAATGATATCTGAGTGTTGGGGTGTGCCCCTGGCCTGTAAATGATGTCTGAGTGTTGCCCCTGGCTATCTGTAAATGATGTCTGAGTGTTGGGTGTGCCCCTGGCTATCTGTAAATGATATCTGAGTGTTGGGGTGTGCCCCTGGCTATCTGTAAATGATGTCTGAGTGTTGGGGTGTGCCCCTGGCTATCTGTAAATGATGTCTGAGTGTTGGGGTGTGCCCCTGGCTATCTGTAAATGATATCTGAGTGTTGGGGTGTGCCCTGGCTATCTGTAAATGATGTCTGAGTGTTCCTAGGGGGTGTGCCCCTGGGTATCTGTAAATGATGTCTGAGTGTTGGGGTGTGCCCCTGTAAATGATATCTGATCTGTAAATCTGTAATGATATCTGAGTGTTGGGGTGTGCCCCTGGCTATCTGTAAATTATGTCTGAGTGTTGGGGTGTGCCCCTGGCTATCTGTAAATTATGTCTGAGTGTTGGGTGTGCCCTGGCTATCTGTAAATTATATCTGAGTGTTGGGGTGTGCCCCTGGCTATCTGTAAATGATGTCTGAGTGTTGGGTGTGCCCCTGGCTATCTGTAAATTATGTCTGAGTGTTGGCGTGTGCCCCTGGCTATCTGTAAATGATATCTGAGTGTTAGGTGTGCCCTGGCTATCTGTAAATTATATCTGAGTGTTGGGTGTGCCCCTGGCTATCTGTAAATTATATCTGAGTGTTGGGGTGTGCCCCTGGCTATCTGTAAATGATATCTGAGTGTTGGGGTGT
The DNA here is from genome assembly GCF_023373465.1 of Oncorhynchus keta. Classification (NCBI taxonomy): domain Eukaryota; kingdom Metazoa; phylum Chordata; class Actinopteri; order Salmoniformes; family Salmonidae; genus Oncorhynchus; species Oncorhynchus keta. The sequence goes on along the minus strand of NC_068450.1, from coordinate 14,249,309 downwards.
GCCCCTGGCTATCTGTAAATGATGTCTGAGTGTTGAGGTAAATGCCCCCTATCTGTCAATGATGTCTGAGTGTTGGGGTGTGCCCTGGCTATCTGTAAATTATGTCTGAGTGTTGGGGTGTGCCCTGGCTATCTGTAAATGATATCTGAGTGTTGGGGTGTGCCCCTGGCTATCTGTAAATGATATCTGAGTGTTGGGGTGTACCCCTGTGTGCCCCTGGCTGATGTTATCTGTAAATCTGTATGTCTGAGTGTGGCTATCTGTAAATTATATCTGAGTGTGCCCTGGCTATCTGTAAATTATATCTGAGTGTTGGGTGTGCCCTGGCTATCTGTAAATGATATCTGAGTGTTGGGGTGTGCCCCTGGCTATCTGTAAATGATGTCTGAGTGTTGGAGTGTGCCCCTGGCTATCTGTAAATGATATCTGAGTGTTGGGGTGTGCCCCTGGCTATCTGTAAATGATGTCTGAGTGTTGGGGTGTGCCCCTGGCTATCTGTAAATGATGTCTGAGTGTTGGGGTGTGCCCCTGGCTATCTGTAAATGATATCTGAGTGTTGGGTGTGCCCTGGCTATCTGTAAATGATGTCTGAGTGTTGGGGTGTGCCCTGGCTATCTGTAAATGATATCTGTGTTGGGGTGTGCCCTGAGTGTTCTGAGTGGGGTGTGCCCCTGGGTATCTGTAAATTATGTCTGAGTGTTGAGGTGTGTGCCCTGGCTATCTGTAAATGATGTCTGAGTGTTGGGGTGTGCCCCTGGCTATCTGTAAATGATATCTGAGTGTTGGGGTCTGCCCCTGGCTATCTGTAAATGATGTCTGAGTGTTGGGGTGTGCCCCTGGCTATCTGTAAAGATATCTGAGTGTTGGGGTGTGCCCCTGGCTATCTGTAAATGATATCTGAGTGTTGGTGTACCTGGCTATCTGTAACAGATGTCTGAGTGTTGGACCCCTGGCTATCTGTAAATTATGTCTGAGTGTTGGGGTGTGCCCCTGGCTATCTGTAAATTATATCTGAGTGTTGGGTGTGCCCCTGGCTATCTGTAAATTACTAGTAGTATGGAGTCTGCTACCTGGCTATCTGTAAACAGATGTCTGGAAGTCTGTCCCTGATCTGTAAATTATGTCTGAGTGTTGGAGTCTGCCTCCTCCTATCTGTAAATGATGTCTGATGAAGTGTGCCCTACTATCTGTAAATATCTCTAGTGTCTGGAGTCTGCCCCTGGCTATCTGTAAGATGATGTCTGATAGTATGGATCTCTACCTCCTGGCTATCTGTAAATTAATTACTACAGTATATCTCTATCTCCTCCTAACAGACAGACACTAACCAGATGAATTACTACAGTATATCTCTACCTCCTCCTAACAGACACTAACCAGATGAATTACTACAGTATATCTCTACCTCCTCTAACAGACAGACACTAACCAGATGAATTACTACAGTATATCTCTACCTCCTCCTAACAGACACTAACCAGATGAATTACTACAGTATATCTCTACCTCCTCCTAACAGACACTAACCAGATGAATTACTATAGTACATTTACATTTAACAGACAGACACTAAGATCATTTAGCAGACCTCCTCCTTACAGACAGACATTAACAAATGAATAGTGCATTCACCTTAACAGACACTAACCAGATGAATTACTACAGCATATCTACCTCCTCCTAACAGACAGACACTAACCAGATGAATTACTACAGTATATCTCTACCTCCTCCTAACAGACAGACACTAACCAGATGAATTACTACAGTATATCTCTACCTCCTCCTAACAGATACTAACCAGATGTATTACTATAGTACATTTTACATTTACATTTAAGTCATTTAGCAGACGCTCTTATCCAGAGCGACTTACAAATTGGTGCATTCACTATGACATCTAGATGACCTCCTCCTAAACATTACTAACCAGATGAATTATCTATCTCTACCTCCTCCTAACAGACACACATTAACCAGATGAATTACTACAGTATATCTCTACCTCCTCCTAACAGACACTAACCAGATGAATTACTACAGTATCTCTACAGACAGACATTAACCAGATGAATTCTAACTTCAACCTCCTCCTAACAGACACTAACCAGATGAATTACCATAGAAACTACCTGTTTCTAACTTCAATCTAACTGTCTGCCAGTAAATTACCATAGAAACATGTTAACTTCATCTAACTGGCTGCCCAGTAAATTACCATAGAAACATGGTACCTTCATCTAACTGTCTGCCAGTAAACTACCATAGAAACATGTTTACCTTCATTCATTCGAAGTCAATCACCTCTTCCTATGGCTCTGTCCCAAGGCAGAAGGCCCCAATAGGCAGGTGGATCCACTGCCACATTGTGAGTGGATGAGGTGAATTTCCTCCATACGATACAAAATGCTTTGAGCATCTTGAGATCTTTGAGTAGGTTCATAGTTCAACGGGTTTCTGAGACTATAAAATGACAGAGAAAACATTTCAATCTGTCTCTGTATGCTTTGGGTTTCAAATGTTCAGCTTGACTACAAGGTAGACTTTACATGACTCAAACAGTACGCAGAGCGTGCCAGGGAAATATTGTGTGGGAACAACAAACTTAGTTCTGTGTAGATCAGTTGGTAGAGAATAGCACATGCAATACCAGGGTTGTGGGTTTGATTCCCACGGGGGACCAGTATGAATAAAGTATGAAAAATGTTTGCAGGCACTACTGTAAGTCACTCTTCTGTAGAAGAGCATCTGCTAAATGACTAAAATGTAACAGTCATGACCCCTAGCGTTGTCACGACGACTAACTTTAAGATGGTCTATTACAAACGAGAGCATTTTACTGTCCTCTGTTGTGGAGGCCATGCAGCTCCTCTCCTCTTTGTGGAAGGTTGTTCTCTTGTGTTTTCGTTGGGTAACCATCTTTGTATCCTAGGACAATAGGTTGTCATTAAAGTAACCTAACAAAGAAACAGATTGTGCAACTGAGCAGCGAGCCTCTTCAGCCTCCATCAACTGTTCTCAGGAAGTAACTAAGGCTGAATCAATACACCTCTTTAAGGCTCTTCCGTTCATCTCCTGTGCAGGGTTCCTTTTGTTCCGTGTCAACCAGAATGGGAGATAATAAAGCTGGTTCTGGTTTTGAATGATGAGGTCATTAGGAGGAGATAATAGGGTCTCTAAGTGGTAACGGTCTGAACAGTGAGATAACACATCACATTTTAAAAAGCTGATATGCAGAGCTATAACTCAGGGCCTAATTCCCCTACTCACACATCCACCACTGTCACCACTGTCATTTTAGTAGAGGCTAAATTTAACACTCGTACCAGAGCACCCATCTGAGCTCTACCATGTCTGAGAGAGAGAGAGAGAGAGAGGAGAGAGAGAGAGAGAGAGAGAGAGAGAGACAGACAGAGTGAGAGAGACAGAGAGAGAGAGAGAGAGAGAGAGAGAGAGAGAGAGAGAGAGAGAGAGAGAGAGAGAGAGAATGAGAGTGTGTGTGTGCATGTGTGCGTGCACGTCTGTGGGTTGGGTAATCTCTACTCCCCTGACAAGACACTGACACTCAGGTCATCTCTGCCACAGACTTAATGGCAACACTGGTCATGCATACTCCGGGCTGTAATGTGTCAGGGAGTGGGGGTTGTGTGAGGATAGTAGGAGTGTGCAGGCTTGTGTGTATGTGCACACTTGAGTGTCTGTGTGTATATGTGTGTATATGTGTGTGTGTGTGTGTGTGTGTGTGTGTGTGTGTGTGTGTGTGTGTGTGTGTGTGTGTGTGTGTGTGTGTGTGTGTGTGTGTGTGTGTGTGTGTGCAGTGGTGGAAAAAGGACCCAATTATCGTACTTGAGTGAAAGTAAAGATACCTTAATAGAAAATGACTCCAGTAAAAGTGAGAGTCACCCAGTTAAATACTACTTGAGTAAAAGTCTACAAGTATTTGGTTTGAAATATATAGTACTTAACTATAAGAAGTACATTTAATTGCTAAAATATGCCTTAAGTATCAAAAATAAAAATATAAATCATTTAAAATTCATTATATTAAGCAAAAACCAGACAGCACCATTTAAATTTTATTTTTTATTTTACAAATAGCCAGAGGCACATTCAAACACTCAGACATCATTTACAAGCGAAGCATTTGTGTTTAGTGAGTCCACCAGATCAGAGGCAGTAGATGACCAGGGATGTTCTCTGTTTAGTGAGTCCTCCAGATCAGAGGCAGTAGATGACCAGGGATGTTCTCTGTTTAGTGAGTCCTCCAGATCAGAGGCAGTAGAGATGACCAGGGATGCTCTGTTTAGTGAGTCCTCCAGATCAGAGGCAGTAGATGACCAGGGATGTTCTCTGTTTAGTGAGTCCTCCAGATCAGAGGCAGTAGATGACCAGGGATGTTCTCTGTTTAGTGAGTCCTCCAGATCAGAGGCAGTAGATGACCAGGATGTTCTCTGTTTAGTGAGTCCTCCAGATCAGAGGCAGATGACCAGGATGTTCTCTGTTTAGTGAGTCCACCAGATCAGAGGCAGTAGATGACCAGGATGTTCTCTGTTTAGTGAGTCCTCCAGATCAGAGGCAGTAGATGAACAGGGATGTTCTCTGTTTAGTGAGTCCTCCAGATCAGAGGCAGTAGATGACCAGGGATGTTCTCTTGATAAGTTGTGAGTTTTCCTGTCCTGCTGAGATCAGAGGTCAGGGAAAATATATGAGTAAAAAGACATCAGGAATGTAGTGAACTAAAAGTAAAAGTTGTAAAATATAAATAGTAAAGCACAGATACTAAAAACCCTTAAGTGCACTTCAAAGTATTTTTACTTATATACTTTACACCACTGTGTGTGTGTGTGTGTGTGTGTGCCTACATTGTCTGCATGTGCCTGTGTATGTGTCTGTGTGCGTGTGTGCTGCAGCGTGTGTGTGTGTGTGTGTGTGTGTGTGTGTCTGTGTGCGTGTGCGTGTGTGTGTGTGTGGAATGTGTGTGTGTGTGTGTGTGTCTAAAAGTGTGTGTGTGTCTGTGTGTATAAATGTGTCTGTGTGTGTACAGATGTGCGTAAAAAACCCTGTAAGTAGTGTGTCTGTGTGCGTGTGTGTGTGTGTGTGTGTGTGTGTGTGTGTGTGTCTGTGTGCACCACTGTGTGCGTGTGTGTGTGTGTGTGTGTGTGTGTGTGTCTGTGTATGTGTGTGTGTGTGTGTGTGTGTGTGTGTGTGTGTGTGTGTGTGTGTGTGTGTGTGTGTGTCTGTGTGCGTGTGTGTGTGTGTGTGTGTGTGTGTGTCTGTGTGCGTGTGTGTGTGTGTGTGTGTGTGTGTGTGTGTGTGTGTGTGTGTGTGTGTGTGTGTGTGTGTCTGTGTGTGTGTCTGTGTGTGTCTGTGTGTGTGTGTCTGTGTGTGTCTGTGTGTGTGTGTGTGTGTGTGTGTGTGTGTGTGTGTGTGTGTGTGTGTGTGTGTGTGTGTGTGTGTGTGTGTGTGTGTGTGTCGTGTGTGTGTGTGTGTGTGTGTGTGCGTGTGTGTGTGTGTGTGTGTGTGTGTGTGTGTGTGTGTGTGTGTGTGTGTGTGTGTGTGTGTGTGTGTGTGTGTGTCTGTGTGTGTGTGTGTGTGTGTGCGTGTGTGTGTGTGTGTGTGTGTGTGTGTGTGTGTGTGTGTGTGTGTGTGTGTGTGTGTGTGTGTGTGTGTGTGTGTGTGTGTGTGTCTGTGTGTGTGTGTGTGTGTGCGTGTGTGTGTGTGTGTGTGTGTGTGTGTGTGTGTGTGTGTGTGTGTGTGTGTGTGTGTGTGTGTGTGTGTGTGTGTCCAGCTCACCCCAGCAGCTTCACTGTATTGATGAACCTGTCAAGGGAAAGTTCAATGGGCCGTGAAAACAAGTCTGTAGCAGATAGCAATGTGCTGATGGGGTTCTCAACTCATCCTGGATATAATGACTTAGTCATGATGATTCTGTATTACACAAAGAGTTTCAATAAACTGTATGGGTGTTGAGAAACCTAATCTGTTTCTGACTTACCAGGTCAAACGAAGGTCAAAGTTCGTATGTAATACCGATGCAGTTAGACACAATACAAAATGACTGTACAATAAAATACGATAATAGGTAAGCTATATGTTGGGAAGTTTGTGTTGGGTTAGAAAGAACTGGTATTCTGGTTCCTACAGTTAAAATGATATGAAGGACTAACTTGGTCTTCTGATACAGTTAGAAACCATTTTGAGTGAAGACTAGTATCTTTCCTTAACTGACAGTGAAACAGAATGTCTTCAGTACCAATATATACATTATTAAACCGATTAAATCTTGTTTTATCATGAACCGACAGCAGTCTCTTTGATTGAAAGGTGCATTAAACCTCTTAAGCTGACAGACCCTGAAATCGGGCACTAAAATGACCTAACAAAAAAAAAAAAAATGTTTACATAACTTATTTTAATTGATTTCCCACCATTTTGGAAGTCAGAAGACAGCCATCCGGACCTACAGTAGGACCATGTCAATGTCCGCTGTTGAAAAAGCATATTCCTCCATCTACTGGTCGGCTGCCTCATTACATCCATTTATATCACTTCACTGCAACGGTCCTTAGGGGGCGGTCCTTAGGGGGTGGTCCTTAGGGGGCGGTCCTTAGGGGGCGGTCCTTAGGGGGCGGTCCTTAGAAAACATTTATCGACTGCTTCACGGAACAGACATGGCAAAGCAATCACTGGATTTGTCTCGTGCAGGCAGATGTAAATACACAACTTTCATAGCTCTACGATAAAGAATACGACCTACACACTTCCTTGAACCTAAAATAAGTAAAGAAGTAATTTTGTGTAGAAGTCAAATATTTGTTTTACATTAGAGGCAGACACATTGCATATGGAGCCTGTGACATAGTCCTTCTCCCCTTGTCTATAGGAGGAACGGCTGTAGACATTCACAAATGGAACAGATTTTGACGATCACTAATTAAAACAAATCAAATGTATTTATAAAGCCCTTCTTACATCAGCTGATATCTCAAAGTGCTGTACAGAAACCCAGCCTAAAACCCCCAAACAGCAAGCAATGCTTGCAACTAATGTCATGATATGTTTGGTAAAGTAAATAAGAAGGGAGAATAGTTTGGGTAGATGTTCCTAAATCAGAGTATGACTTTATATGGACATATTATAAAGTATGAGAAGGTTTATTCATTCACCTTTTTTTTAAAAAATCAAGTCATCATATTGGTTTATATTTTAATACATTTGTATAGTGTACTAGATCATATGGGTTTTTACTTAGACATAAACAAACAATACCAGGTGAAAGGCCAAAGGTCATAACTTTAGGAGGGGAACCACTACTACATTAATAAAATATTACCCTCTATATCTCCTGTATCTGATTATACTGACTGACACGTGGGAGTGTGTGTGTGTGTGTGTGTGTGTGTGTGTGTGTGTGTGTGTGTGTGTGTGTGTGTGTGTGTGTGTGTGTGTGTTTGCCTGGGTGCGTGTGGGCTGTTAACAATGTAAAGACCTCTGTGGTGAAACCTGACTACGGTGGCATTACAATCCAGACATAACAGTGTGGACAAAGACAAAGACACTGCAGCACAGAAAGCATCAATATTTAACAGGGATGGTTTTCAGTCTGCTAGCTGGAGGATCTCACTGAGAGAGGCTGCATCCCAAATGGCACCCCATTCCCTTTAAAGTGCACTATTTTCTAGCCAAACAGGGTGCACTATAAAGGGAATAGGGAGTCATGTAGAATACAGCTGGAGAGAAGTGGTCAATTATATGACTTTACCTCACTGTTCTGCTCTGATAGTTTATTCACGTCTTCTCTCCAGCGGTGGACTGGCTTCACAATGAGGGACAGGAGGTTGTCCGGATCAGGAAAACCTCTGTGCCCCAGATCGAGGCTACAACTAAGAGTAGAGGCTTGGATTCAATCGAAAGCAAACTGTCGGCAATGCAACTTTGAAAGGCAGTTTCTCTTAAACAAGCGGAGGGGGGTGGTCTTTTATATTCCCACAGTAAAATGCCATTGGGTTTCAGCTGCATGCTGGGTACAGAGAGAGAGGACCTTTATGAAAGCAAGGTCACACCATTATTCATTAGTTGTGTCTCTGGAAGTGTCCCAAATGGCACCCTACTTCCTATATAGTGCACTACTTTTGACAAGAGCCCCCCCTATGGTGTGAGACATAGCCCTCAATAATACACTACGTAGACAAAAGTATGTGGACACCTTTTCAAATGAGTGGATTCGGCTAATTCAGTCACACCCGTTTACACTGGTGTGTAAAATTGAGCACACGGCCATGCAATCTCCATAGACGGGGCAGCAAGTAGCCTAGTGGTTGGTGCGTTGGACTAGTATCCGAAAGGCTGCTAGATCTAATCCCCGAGCTGAGAAGGTACAAATCTGTCGTTCTGCCCCTGAAAAAGGCAGTTAACCAACTGTTCCTAGCCTGTCATTGCAAATAAGAATTTGTTCTTAACTGACTTGCCTAGTTAAATAAAGGTTCAATAAAATAAACATGATAATAAATCGACAAACATTGGCAGTAGAATGGCCTGTCCTGAAGAGCCTGATGACTTTCAACGTGACACCTTTCCAACAAGACAGTTTGTCAAATATCTGCCCTGCTAGAGCTGGTCAACTGTATGTGTTGTTATTGTGAAGTGGAAACGTCTAGAAGCAACAACAGCTCAGCCGTGAAGTGGTAGGCCACACAATCTCACAGAACGGGACCCCAAAAGTGCTGGAGCGCGTAGAGCGTAAAAACGTCTGTCCTCGGTTGCAACACCCACTATCAAGTTCCAAACTGCCTATAGAAGCAACATCAGCACAATAACTGTTAATCTGGAGCTTGATGAAATGGTTTCCATGGCCGAGCAGCCGCACCCAAGGCTAAGATCACCATGTGCACTGCCAGGCTTCGGTTGGAGTGGTGTAAAGCTCTCCGTCATTGGACTCTGTAGCAGTGGAAATGCGTTCTCTGTAGTGATGAATCACGCTTCACCACCTGGCAGTCTGACGGACGAATCTGGGTTTGGCGGAAACCAGGTGAACACTACCTGCCCCAATGCATAGTGCCAACTGTAAAGTTTGGTGGAGAAGGAATAAAGGTCCAGGGCTGTTTTTCATGGTTCGGGCCCCTTAGTTCCACTGAAGGGAAATCTTAACAATACAGCATACAATGACACTGTCTCTGACCCTGTACCCACCTGACCACTGTCTCTGTCCCTTTACCCACCTGACCACAGTCTCTGTCCCTGTACCCACCTGACCACTGTCTCTGTCCCTGTACCCACCTGACCACTGTCTCTGACCCTGTACCCACCTGACCACTGTCTCTGTCCCTGTACCCACCTGACCACTGTCTCTGTCCCTGTACCCACCTGACCACTGTCTCTGTCCCTGTACCCACCTGACCACTGTCTCTGTCCCTGTACCCACCTGACCACTGTCTCTGTCCCTGTACCCACCTGACCACTGTCTCTGTCCCTGTACCCACCTGACCACTGTCTCTGTCCCTGTACCCACCTGACCACTGTCTCTGACCCTGTACCCACCTGACCACTGTCTCTGACCCTGTACCCACCTGACCACTGTCTCTGTCCCTGTACCCACCTGACCACTGTCTCTGACCCTGTACCCACCTGACCACTGTCTCTGTCCCTGTACCCACCTGACCACTGTCTCTGACCCTGTACCCACCTGACCACTGTCTCTGTCCCTGTACCCACCTGACCACTGTCTCTGACCCTGTACCCACCTGACCACTGTCTCTGTCCCTGTACCCACCTGACCACTGTCTCTGACCCTGTACCCACCTGACCACTGTCTCTGACCCTGTACCCACCTGACCACTGTCTCTGACCCTGTACCCACCTGACCACTGTCTCTGACCCTGTACCCACCTGACCACTGTCTCTGTCCCTGTACCCACCTGACCACTGTCTCTGTCCCTGTCCCTGTACCCACCTGACCACTGTCTCTGACCCTCTGACAGAGACAGTGGTCAAGCATGTGCAAGTCGAGCAGTGGTCAGGTGGGTGAGGCTACAGGGACAGAGACTGTGGTCAGGTGGGTGCAGGGTCAGAGACCAGTGGTCAGGTGGTCATGAGTATCAGAGACAGTGTCAGACGAGGACAGGGACAGTGTCAGGCTGAGGCGAGACAGTGGTCAGATGACAAGTGGTCAGAGTGAGTCAGGTACAGTGGTCAGATGACAGGGTCGAGGCAGTGTCAAGTGAGTCAGGACAGTGGTACGAGTCAGACAGTGGTCAGGCTGAGTGAGTCCGGGTCAGATGGTAGTCAGGCGAACGTGGTCAGGTGGTACAGAGACAGATCAGGTCGGGTGGGTACAGGGACAGAGGCAGACAGTGGTCAGGTGGAGTGACAGTTGGACAGGCAGACAGTGAGACAGTGGCCAGGTGGGTACAGGGACAGAGACAGTGGTCAGGTGAGTACAGGGTCAGAGACAGAGGTCAGGTGGGTACAGACAGAGACAGTGGTCAGGTGAGTCTGGGACGAGTAGTGATCAGTGGTACAGGGTCAGAGACAGTGGTCAGGTGGGTGGGTACAGGGTCAGAGACAGTGGTCAGGTGGGTACAGGGTCAGAGACAGTGGTCAGGTGGGTGGGTACAGGGTCAGAGACAGTGGTCAGGTGGGTACAGGGTCAGAGACAGTGGTCAGGTGGGTACAGGGACAGAGACAGAGACAGTGGTCAGGTGGGTACAGGGACAGAGACAGTGGTCAGGTGGGTACAGGGTCAGAGACAGTGGTCAGGTGGGTGGGTACAGGGTCAGAGACAGTGGTCAGGTGGGTACAGGGACAGAGACAGTGGTCAGGTGGGTACAGGGACAGAGACAGTGGTCAGGTGGGTACAGGGTCAGAGACAGTGGTCAGGTGGGTGGGTACAGGGTCAGAGACAGTGGTCAGGTGGGTACAGGGTCAGAGACAGTGGTCAGGTGGGTACAGGGTCAGAGACAGTGGTCAGGTGGGTACAGGGTCAGAGACAGTGGTCAGGTGGGTACAGGGTCAGAGACAGTGGTCAGGTGGGTGGGTACAGGGTCAGAGACAGTGGTCAGGTGGGTACAGGGACAGAGACAGTGGTCAGGTGGGTACAGGGTCAGAGACAGTGGTCAGGTGGGTACAGGGTCAGAGACAGTGGTCAGGTGGGTACAGGGTCAGAGACAGTGGTCAGGTGGGTACAGGGTCAGAGACAGAGACAGTGGTCAGGTGGGTACAGGGACAGAGACAGAGACAGTGGTCAGGTGGGTACAGGGACAGAGACAGAGACAGTGGTCAGGTGGGTACAGAGACAGTGGTCAGGTGGGTACAGGGACAGAGACAGAGACAGTGGTCAGGTGGGTACAGGGACAGAGACAGTGGTCAGGTGGGTACAGAGACAGTGGTCAGGTGGGTACAGGGTCAGAGACAGTGGTCAGGTGGCTACAGGGTCAGAGACAGTGGTCAGGTGGCTACAGGGTCAGAGACAGTGGTCAGGTGGGTACAGGGACAGAGACAGTGGTCAGGTGGGTACAGGGTCAGAGACAGTGGTCAGGTGGGTACAGGGACAGAGACAGTGGTCAGGTGGGTACAGGGACAGAGACAGTGGTCAGGTGGGTACAGAGACAGTGGTCAGGTGGGTACAGGGACAGAGACAGTGGTCAGGTGGGTACAGGGACAGAGACAGTGGTCAGGTGGGTGGGTACAGGGACAGAGACAGTGGTCAGGTGGGTACAGGGACAGAGACAGTGGTCAGGTGGGTACAGGGACAGAGACAGTGGTCAGGTGGGTACAGGGACAGAGACAGTGGTCAGGTGGGTACAGAGACAGTGGTCAGGTGGGTACAGGGTCAGAGACAGTGGTCAGGTGGGTACAGGGACAGAGACAGAGACAGTGGTCAGGTGGGTACAGGGACAGAGACAGTGGTCAGGTGGGTACAGGGACAGAGACAGAGACAGTGGTCAGGTGGGTACAGGGACAGAGACAGTGGTCAGGTGGGTACAGGGACAGAGACAGTGGTCAGGTGGGTACAGGGACAGAGACAGTGGTCAGGTGGGTACAGGGACAGAGACAGTGGTCAGGTGGGTACAGGGACAGAGACAGTGGTCAGGTGGGTACAGGGTCAGAGACAGTGGTCAGGTGGGTACAGGGACAGAGACAGTGGTCAGGTGGGTACAGGGTCAGAGACAGTGGTCAGGTAGGTACAGAGACAGTGGTCAGGTGGGTACAGGGACAGTGGTCAGGTGGGTACAGGGACAGTGGTCAGGTGGGTACAGGGACAGTGGTCAGGTGGGTACAGGGTCAGAGACAGTGGTCAGGTGGGTACAGAGACAGTGGTCAGGTGGGTACAGGGTCAGAGACAGTGGTCAGGTGGGTACAGAGACAGTGGTCAGGTGGGTACAGGGTCAGAGACAGTGGTCAGGTGGGTACAGAGACAGTGGTCAGGTGGGTACAGGGTCAGAGACAGTGGTCAGGTGGGTACAGGGTCAGAGACAGTGGTCAGGTGGCTACAGGGACAGAGACAGTGGTCAGGTGGGTACAGGGACAGAGACAGTGGTCAGGTGGGTGGGTACAGGGTCATAGACAGTGGTCAGGTGGCTACAGGGCCAGAGAAAGTGGTCAGGTGGGTGGGTACAGGGTCATAGACAGTGGTCAGGTGGGTACAGGGTCAGAGACAGAGGTCAGGTGGGTGGGTACAGGGTCAGAGGTCAGGTGGGTGGGTACAGGGTCAGGACAGGGAAAGCCAGAAGGATGAGGCTTATGGCTGCTCCATAAGTCAACACTACTTAACATCAATTAATGAATTGGCAAAAACATTAGAAGAATCTACAGCATTGGATGTCACCTTAAACAACACTGAAATCTAGGTACCTGGTCTCACCCTAAACAACACTGAAATCAAGGTACCTGGTCTCACCCTAAACAACACTGAAATCAAGGCACCTGGTCTCACCCTAAACAACACTGAAATCAAGGCACCTGGTCTCACCCTAAACAACACTGAAATCAAGTGTCTGCTGTACACAGATGACATGTTGCTGCTGTCTCCCACTAAGGAGGGTCTGCTGTCTCCCACTAAGGAGGGTCTGCCGTCTCCCACTAAGGAGGGTCTGCCGTCTCCCACTAAGGAGGGTCTGCTGTACACAGATGACCTGTTGCTGCTGTCTCCCACTAAGGAGGGTCTGCTGTCTCCCACTAAGGCGGGTCTGCTGTCTCCCACTAAGGAGGGTCTGCTGTCTCCCACTAAGGGGGTCTGCTGTACACAGATGACTTGGTGCTGATGTCTCCCACTAAGGAGGGTCTGCTGTCTCCCACTAAGGGGGTCTGCTGTACACAGATTACTTGGTGCTGCTGTCTCCCACTAAGGAGGGTCTGCTGTACACAGATGACTTGGTGCTGCTGTCTCCCACTAAGGAGGGTCTGCTGTCTCCCACTAAGGAGGGTCTGCTGTCTCCCACTAAGGAGGGTCTGCTGTACACAGATGACTTGGTGCTGATGTCTCCCACTAAGGAGGGTCTGCTGTCTCCCACTAAGGAGGGTCTGCTGTACACAGATGACTTGGTGCTGATGTCTCCCACTAAGGAGGGTCTGCTGTCTCCCACTAAGGAGGGTCTGCTGTACACAGATGACTTGGTGCTGATGTCTCCCACTAAGGAGGGTCTGCTGTCTCCCACTAAGGGGGGTCTGCTGTACACAGATGACTTGGTGCTGATGTCTCCCACTAAGGAGGGTCTGCTGTCTCCCACTAAGGAGGGTCTGCTGTCTCCCACTAAGGGGGGTCTGCTGTACACAGATGACTTGGTGCTGCTGTCTCCCACTAAGGAGGGTCTGCTGTCTCCCACTAAGGAGGGTCTGCTGTCTCCCACTAAGGAGGGTCTGCTGTCTCCCACTAAGGAGGGTCTGCTGTCTCCCACTAAGGAGGGTCTGCTGTCTCCCACTAAGGAGGGTCTGCTGTACACAGATGACTTGGTGCTGATGTCTCCCACTAAGGAGGAGTTACAGCAGCACCTACAGTAGATCACTGACCACAGTCTCTGTCCCTGTACCCACCCACCTGACCACTGTCTCTACAGCAGCACCTACAGTAGATCACTGACCACAGTCTCTGTCCCTGTACCCACCCACCTGACCACTGTCTCTACAGCAGCACCTACAGTAGATCACTGACCACAGTCTCTGTCCCTGTACCCACCCACCTGACCACTGTCTCTACAGCAGCACCTACAGTAGATCACTGACCACAGTCTCTGTCCCTGTACCCACCCACCTGACCACTGTCTCTACAGCAGCACCTACAGTAGATCACTGACCACAGTCTCTGTCCCTGTACCCACCCACCTGACCACTGTCTCTACAGCAGCACCTACAGTAGATCACTGACCACAGTCTCTGTCCCTGTACCCACCCACCTGACCACTGTCTCTACAGCAGCACCTACAGTAGACCACTGACCACTGTCTCTGTCCCTGTACCCACCCACCTGACCACTGTCTCTACAGCAGCACCTACAGTAGACCACTGACCACAGTCTCTGTCCCTGTACCCACCCACCTGACCACTGTCTCTACAGCAGCACCTACAGTAGATCACTGACCACTGTCTCTACAGCAGCACCTACAGTAGACCATCTGCACAGGTTCAGTCAGACCTGGGCCCTGACAGTATAATGGTGTTCCAAAAAAGGTCCAGTTCCCAGGACCACAAATACAAATTCCATCTAGACACCGTTGCCCAAGAGCACACAAAAACTATACATACCTTGGCCTAATCATCAGCGCCACAGGTAACTTCCACAAAGCTCTGAACGATCTGAGAGACAAGGCAAGAAGGGCCTTCTATCAAAAGGAACATAACATTTGATATACCAATTAGGATCTGGCTAAAAATACTTGAATCAGTTATAAAACTCATTGCCCTTTATGGTTGTGAGGTCTGGGGTCCGCTCACCAACCAATAATTCACAAAATGGGACAAACACCAAATTGAGACTCTGCATGCAGAATTCTGCAAAGAATTCCTCTGTGTACAACATAAAACACCAAATAATGCATGCAGAGTAGAATTAGGCCGATACCCACTAATTATCCAAATCCAGAAAAGAGCGGTTAAATTCTACAACTACCTAAAAGGAATCAATTCCCAAACCTTCCATAACAAAGCCATCACCTACAGAGAGATGAACCTGGAGAAGAGTCCCCTAAGCAAGCTGGTCCTGGGGCTCTGTTTACAAACACAAACACACCCTACAGAGCCCCAGGACAGGAGCACAATTAGACCCTGCCAAATCATGAGAAAACAAAAAGATAATTATTTGACACATTGGAAAGATTTAACAAAAAAACAGAGAAAACTAGAATGCTATTTGGCCCTAAACAGAGAGTGCAGAATACCTGACCACTGTGACTGACCCAAAATTAAGGAAGCTTTGACTATGTACAGACTCAGTGAGCATAGCCTTGCTATTGAGAAAGGCCGCCGTAGGCAGACATGGCTCTCAAGAGAAGAGAGGTATGTGCACACTGCCCACAAAATGAGGTGGAAACTGAGCTGCACTTCCTAAACTCCTGCCCAATGTATGACCATATTAGAGAGACATATTTCCCCAGATTACACAGACCCACAAAGAATTTGAAAACAAATCCAATTTTGATATTCTCCCATATCTACTGGGTGAAATACCACAGTGTGACATCACAGCAGCAAGATTTTTGACCTTTTGCCACAAGAAAAAGACAACCAGTGAAGAACAAACACCATTGTAAATACAACCTATATTTATGTTGTCTTGTTTTCCCTTTTGTACTTTATCTATTTGCACACCATTACAACACTGTATATGGACATAATATTACATTTGAAATGTCTGATTTATTTTGTGAGAGTAATAATGACTGTACCTTTTTAGTATTTAATTCACTTTTGTATATTATCTTTGAAATATATGTAAACATATGTTTCCCATGCCAATAAAGCCCTTAAATGGAATTGAATTGAGAGAGTGAGAGAGGCGCAGAGAGAGGGGAAGAGAGTGAGAGAGAGGCAGAGAGAGAGGCAGAGAGAGGCAGAGAGAGAGAGAGCAGAGAGAGCGAGGAGAGAGAGAGAGAAGAGAGAGGCAGAGAGCAGAGGCAGAGAGAGCGAGAGAGAGAGAGAGCGAGAGAGAGGCGAGGAGCAGAGAGAGAGAGAGAGGCAGAGAGAGAGAGGCAGAGAGAGAGAGAGAGAGAGGCAGAGAGAGAGGCAGAGAGAGGCGAGAGAGAGAGAGAGAGGCAGAGAGAGAGAGAGGCAGAGGCAGAGGCAGAGAGCAGAGGCAGAGAGAGAGAGCGAGAGAGAGAGAGAGAGAGAGAGAGAGAGAGAGAGAGAGAGAGCAGAGAGAGAGAGAGGCAGAGAGAGGAGAGAGAGAGAGGCAGAGAGAGAGAGAGAGAGAGAGAGGCAGAGAGAGAGAGAGAGGAGAGGCAGAGGCAGAGAGAGAGAGAGAGAGGCAGAGAGAGAGAGAGAGAGAGCAGAGAGAGAGAGAGAGAGAGAGGCAGACATGAGAGAGATGTAGAGACAGAGAGAGCAGAGAGAGAGAGAGAGAGAGAGAGAGAGAGAGAGAGCAGAGGCAGAGAGAGAGGAAGGCAGAGGCAGAGAGAGAGAGAGAGAGGCAGAGAGAGAGAGGCAGAGGCAGAGGCAGAGAGAGCAGAGAGCGAAAAGCAGAGAGCAGAGAGAGAGAGAGAGAGAGAGAGAGAGAGAAGGCAGAGGCAGAGACAGAGAGAGGCAGAGAGAGGGGCAGACACATAGTGATATGTAGAGACAGAAAGAGATCAAAAAAATGAGAACACATTTTAAATGCCATGCCACTCTGAATGCAGACAGGGAGTACAACCAGAGGTTATATGCAGAGGAAGGTGGACAGGGACAGGAAATAGATTTCAGAGTCTGTGTCCCATCTGGCGCCCTATTCCCTATACAGAACCCGAGGGTCCAGGACCAAAGTAGTGCACTGTAAATAAAACAGCGCTCCATTTGGGATTCATTCAGAGCTTCTTCTGATCTACAGGAGTTTACAGAACCACAGAGATATACCTGCTATATGCTGATTGAGTCAGGGCCTGATGCAGTACACACACACACACACACACACACACACACACACACACACACACACACACACACACACACACACACACACACACACACACACACACACACACACACACACACACACACACACACACACACACACACACACACACACACACACACACACACTGTATATGTATACAAACAAGCATGCATGCACGCTAGATAGAGCGAAGACAACGATTCAACCTCAC
>NC_068450.1:14204078-14231921 GCF_023373465.1 Oncorhynchus keta | reverse complement strand
CTAATCCCTGACCTGCACCAATCCCTAATCCCTGACCTGCACCAAACCCTAATCCCTGACCTGTACCAAACCCTAATCCCTGACCTGCAACAAACCCTAATCCCTGACCTGCACCAAACCCTAATTCCTGACCTGCACGAAGCACCGGGTCCTAAGTGATGTTGTATAAAATATTACAAAAATACTGTAAAATAGTGACGTAGTTTGGATTGTACAAGGTCGGAGGGGACCTTGTTTCAGTATCTGTTAACAAAAACACACCTTAACTACACTGAATGGGATTGGAATCAACAGAAGTTGTCTCCCACTCCCATTTTATCTGATGAAAGGAATGGCATAATAACCTAAATTACAGAAGCAACAGCTTTATACAATAAGAATGGTTTATTCCTCATGTTACTCTGCAAATGTGTTGTGTGTACAGCTGTGTTCAAACAGAGCTGCTCTGCCGTGTTAAAAGGATGAAAGGGACATTATTTTCAGGGCCTGTGTCTCAAATGGGACCCTATTCCCTATATAGTGTACTACTTTTGACCAGAGCCATAAGGGTAGTGCACTAGAATATCGTGCCAGATGGACTGGATCATTCCATTAGAATTACTTCATTAGCAGAAGCAGACGCTAATTACCAAGGCAGAAATCAACATAAAAACCTAAACTCCTAAAACACGCTGATTTGACCTATAAAAACATTTCCTCCTGTTCCAAGTGATCATATCTATTTTTTTTCTCCACCTTTATTTAACCAGGTAGGCAAGTTGAAAATAAGTTCTCATTTACACCCGTGACCTGGCCAAGATAAAGCATAGCAGTGCGGCACAAACAACAACACAGAGTTACACATGGAATAAACAAACATACAGTCAAAAATACAATAGAAAAAGTCTATATACAGGTGTGTGCAAATGGGAGGTAAAATAAGGGGAGGTAAGGCAATGAATAGGCCAAAGTGGCAGAACAATTATAATATAGCAATTAAACACTGGGAGTGATAGATGTGCAGAAGATGAGTGTGCTGGTAGAGATACTGATGCAAAGGAGCAAAATAATAACAGTATGGGGATGAGGTAGTTGATGGGCTGGCTACAGATAGGGTTATGTACAGGTGCAGTGATCTGTGAGCTGCTCTACAGCTGGTGCTGTTCTTAGTGAGGGAGATACGAGTCTCTAGCTTCAGTGATTTTTGCAGTTCGTTCCAGTCATTAAGGCATGAGAACTGGAAGGAGAGCACAAAGGAGGAATTGGCTTTGGGGGTGACCAGTGAGATATACCTGCTGGAGCGCGCACTACGGGTGGGTGCTGCTATGGTGACTAGTAAGCTGGAGATAAGGCGGGGCTTTACCTAGCAGGGTCTTGTAGATGACGTGGAGCCAGTGGGTTTGGCGACAAATAGAAGCGAGGGCCAGGCAACGAGAGCGTACAGGTCAGAGTGGTGGGTAGTATATGGTGCTTTGGTGACAAAACGGATGGCACTGGGATAGACTGCATCCAATTTGCTGAGGAGAGTGTTGGAGGCTATTTTGTAAATGACATCGCCGAAGTTAAGAATCGGTAGGAAAGTACGTTTTACGAGGGTATGTTGATGTCATAAGGTGAATGCACCAATTTGTAAGTCGCTCTGGATAAGAGCGTCTGCTAAATGACTTAAATGTAAATGTAAATGTGAGCATGAGTGAAGGATGCTTTGTTGCGATATAGGAAGCCAATTCTAGATTTAACTTTGGATTGGAAATCTTTTGATGTGAGTCTGGAAGGAGAGTTTATAGTCTAACCAGACACCTAGGGATTTGTAGTTGTCCACAAGTCAGAACAGTCCAGAGTAGTGATGCTGGACGGGTGGGCAGGTGCGGCAGCGATTGGTTAAAGAGCATGCATTTAGTTTTACTTGCATTTAAGAGCAGTTGGAGGCCACGGAAGGAGAGTTTATAGTCTAACCAGACACCTAGGTATTTGGTGGGCAGCGATTGGTTAAAGAGCAGTTGAGGCCACGGAAGGAGAGTTACATTCTCAAGCCCTCAAACCATTCCCTGCTTGGTGACAATGGTTCTGTGTTTAGAAAAAATACACCCATTACAGAAGTGAATTCTTAATTATATGAGTGAACTTGAGGACTAATTGTCAGCTAATTACCGGCTTTAATGAACGCACACTACCGGTCAAAAGCTGGGACACACCTACTCATTCAAGAGTTTTTCTTTAGTTAAAGAAATTGAAGAATAAAAAGGAAGACATCAAAATGGTGAAATAGTACACAGGGAATCATGCAACCAAAAAATGTTCAACAAATCAAAATATATTTTATATTTGAGATTCTTCAAATAGCCCCCCATTTCCTTGATGACAGCTTTGCACTCTGAAGTGAACTATTTGATTTCCAGCCATAATGTTCCTCTGGTCTGCGGTGTGATTGCTTCCCAACCACAAACAGGATATTCAGGAGGCTTATCAAACTAATTCAACCACTGGTAAGAGGCTCATCATTGTAGTTTGTCATGCATGCTCATACCCCTATACGCCAGTGATGAGAAATCAAGTCACATCGACCATAGTTGCCGCAGCTCAATAGATCTGTCCCCTTTCTGCCATGCATGTAAATATAGTGGGCGGAGATGTAATCTAGATGGTAATAGCCAGTGCAGCAATGTCTGCATGTGTGTTTGTGTGTGTGTGGTACATCATTGATCCGTGTGTGTGTGTGTGCGTGTGTGTGTGCGTGTGCGTGTGTGTGTGCGTGTGTGTGTGTGTGTGTGTGTGTGTGTGTGTGTGTGTGTGTGTGTGCGTGTGCGTGTGTGTGTGGTACATCATTGATCCGTGTGTGTGTGTGGTACATCATTGATCCGTGTGTGTGTGTGTGTGCGTGTGCGTGTAAGGCGTGTGTGTGTGTGTGTGTGTGTGTGTGTGTGTGTGTGTGTGTGTGTGTGTGTGTGTGTGTGTGTGTGTGTGTGTGTGTGTGTGTGTGTGTGTGTGTGCGTGTGCGTGTGCGCGTGTGTGTGTGTGGTACATCATTGATCTGTGTGTGTGTGTGCGTGTGTTACATCATTGATCCGTGTGTGTACGTGTGTGTGTTTGTTCATGTTAATGTTTGAGAATGTTCATGTCTGTAGGTGTGAGTGTGAGGACCACAGACAGGCCAGTAATGATACACTGCACACAATAGTACATATATCTGGTTATCTGGTGTTATGCCACCAATTAAACAGTTTGTTCATTGGGAATTCAGTATCATGTTGGCAATGTGGATTCACAATATCATAATTGGTCTTGAGTATTAAAAGGGCCAACATGTGTTCATGCTGCATTTAAGATGAGACCATGCTCAGAGTGATGAGGTACCTTGTCTGAAGACCACGTTAACTCCCAGAGATTATACCTAGGCTTTAGCTCAGTGGGATTATATTATCGCTATCCGATCATTTACACAAGTCGCTACAGCATCCATCAAAATCTTAGTTTCCTCAGAGGCCTTTCCACTTTTCTCCTGTTCACAGTTTTTAAGTCCTATCAACTCAATACTGTGCTATTTTCTTCACAGGCATCAACCAATAGTATCACGCCCACCATGGATCCTACTAGAGACAGAAAATCCATAGCAGAGTTAACAGTCTTCAGGTCTAAATATACGCTGCTAGACAACTGGTTCCATCTGGCTCTGATTGGCTCAGACTGGTTCTATCTGGCTCTGATTGGCTCAGACTGGTTCTGTCTGACGCTGATAATCTTAGGCTGGTTCCATCTTCTCTGATTGGCTCAGGCTGGTTCTACCTGATTCTGATTGGCTCAGGCTGGTTCTATCTGGATTCTGATCACTTCACACTGTTTCTATCTAACTCTGATCAGCTCAGACTGGTTCTATCGGGTTCTGATTGGCTTAAACTGGTTCTTTCTGATTCTGATTGGCTCAGACTGGTCCCATCTGGTTGATTGTACAAAAACCAAAGCAGTAGAACAGCCACATTTACTTGTATCATCAGAACCACTCTGTCCATTAAGCCTGTTTCCTGGTGGGGCTGCAGTCATTGTCTATCCCTACATATTCCCATAGGCATATTTCTTTCCCCCTCTAACATGTCCCCTTGATGCTCTGATGTGTCTTTTCAGACTCAGTAAAACATATTGCCCATTACCGAATGGCTGGCTTGATGTTTTGTGGCATTGAGACAGTGAAATAGTGCTCTGGTGTTTGTGAACTTTCATTAGAACGGTAGAGAGAATGAATAGAAGGACATTCTAAGAATGTATCCAACATGGAACACTACTCTATTCACTATATAGTGCACTACTTTGACCAGACCTTGTCAAAAGTAGTGCATATATAGATAGTGAAAGACACAGTCTAATGTACAGCTGAAGGTAAGATTGCATGGCCAGAATAAACTAATCTATGTAGCCTTCCTTGCCCTAGCTAGCATAATTGGCTGGTTCAACTCCTGACCGCCCTTCCCCCTGCTACCCTTCCCAATGTCATTTTGGTTCCTCTCTGTATCCTTCACACTACCTCTACCACTACCACTACCTCTACCACTACCTCTACCACTACCTCTACCACTACCACTACTCTACCACTACCTCTACCACTACCTCTACCACTACCTCTACCACACCACTACCTCTACCACTACCCTACCACTACCTCCACCACTACCACTACCTCTACCACTCACCTCTACCACTACCTCTACCACTACCTCTACCACCACCACTACCTCACCACTACCACTCACCACTACCACCACTCTACCACTACCACTACCACTACCTCTATCTCTACCTCTACCACTACCTCTACGTCTACCTCTACCACTACCACTACCTCTAACACTACCTCTACCACTACCACTACCCATTACCTCTACCACTACCTCTATGTCTCACCTCTACCTCTACCACTACCTCTACCACTACCTCTACCACTAACACTACCTCTACCACTACCCCTACCTCTACCACTACCTCTACCACTACCACTACCATTACCTCTACCACTAACACTACCTCTACCACTGCCCCCTACCTCTACCACTACCCACCACTACCACTACCATTACCTCTACCACTACCAATACCACTACCTCTACTTCCTACCACTACCTCTACCTCTACCTCTACCACTATTGGCCTCTACGTTGCTCTTTCACACTACCACTGCCTCTGCCTACCCTACTTACCACTACCTCTACCTACTACTATTGCACTCTACCACTGCCTCTTCCACTACCACTGCCATTACCTCTACCCACTACCTCTACCACTACCTCTACCTACCACTACCTCTACCACTACCACTACCATTACCTCTACCACTACCTCCACCACTACCTCTACCTCTACCCATACCTATACCTCTACCTCTACCTCACCTCTACCACTACCACTACCTCTACCTCTACCACTACCTCTACCTCTACCACTACCAACACCTCTACCACTACCTCTACCTCTACACTACCACTACCTCTAACACTACCTCTACCACTACCTCCACTACCTCTACCTCTACCACTACCTCTACGCTACCTCTACCACTACCACTACCTCTACCACTACACCTCTACACTACCACTACCTCTACCACTATCTCTACCACTACACTACCACTACCACTACCACTACCACTACCTCTACCTCTACCACTGCCTCTACCACTACCTCTACCACTACCACTACTCCCCTACCTCTACCACTACCTCTACCACTACCATTACCTCTACCTCTACCACTACCTCTGCCTCTACCTCTACCACTACCTCTACCTCTACCACTACCTCTACCACTACCTCTACCACTACCTCTTCCTCTACCACTACCACTACCTCTACCTCTACGTCTACCTCTACCACTACCACTACCTCTACCACTACCTCTACACTACCACTACCTCTACCACTACCTCTACCACTACCACCACTACCACTACCACTACCTCTACCTCTACCTCTACCTCCTACCTCTACCACTACCTCTACCACTACCACTACCTCTACCACTACCTCTACCACTACCTCTACCACTACCACTACCTCTACCACTACCTCTACCACTACCTCTACCACTACCACTACCTCTACCACTACCTCTACCACTACCACCACTACCACTACCACTACCTCTACCTCTACCTCTACCTCTACCTCTACCTCCTACCTACGTCTACCACTACTACACTACCTCTAACACTACCACTACCACTACCAACACTACCACTACCACTACCTCTTCTACCACTACCTCTACCACTACCACTACCTCTACCACTACCACTACCACCACCTCTACCTCTACCACTACCTCTACGTCTACCTCTACCACTACCACTACCTCTAACACTACCTCTCTACCACTACCACTACCATTACTCTACCACTACCTCTACGCCTACCTCTACCTCTACCACTACCTCTACCATCACCTCTACCACTACCTCTACCTCTACCACTACCACTTTACCTCTACCTCTACGTCTCCTCTACCACTACCACTACCTCTACCACTACCTCTACACTACCACTACCTCTACCACTACCTCTACCACTACCACCACTACCACTACCACTACCTCTACCTCTACCTCTACCTCTACCACTACCTCTACACTACCACTACCTCTACCACTACCTCTACCACTACCACCACTACCACTACCACTACCTCTACCTCTACCTCTACCTCTACCTCTACCTCTACCTCTACCACTACCTCTACCACTACCACTACCTCTACCACTACCTCTACCACTACCTCTACCACTACCACTACCTCTACCACTACCTCTACCACTACCTCTACCACTACCACCACTACCACTACCTCTACCTCTACCTCTACCTCTACCACTACCACTACCACTACCACTACCAACACTACCACTACCACTACCTCTACCTCTACCACTACCTCTACCACTACCACTACCTCTACCACTACCACTACCACTACCTCTACCTCTACCTCTACCACTACCTCTACGTCCTACCTCTACCACTACCACTACCTCTAACACTACCTCTACCACTACCACTACCATTACCTCTACCACTACCTCTATATACCTCTACCACTCTACCACTACCTCTACCCACCACTACCATTACCTTCTACCACTACCTCTACCTCTACCACTACCTCCACTCTACCTCTACCTATACCTCTACTCTCTACCTCTACCTCTACCTCTCTACCTCTACCACTACCACTACCTCTACCTCTACCACTACCTCTACGCTCTACCTCTACCACTACCCTCTACCACTACCTCTACACTACCACTACCTCTACCTATCTCTACCACTACCACTACCTCTACCACTACCTCTACCTCTACCACTACCTCTACCTCTACCTCTACCTCTACCTCTACCACTACCACTACCTCTACCTCTACCACTACCTCTACCTCTACCACTACCACTACTCTACTCTACCTCTACCTCTACCACTACCACTACCTCTACCACTACCTCTACACTACCACTACCTCTACCTCTACCTCTACCACTACCACTACCTCTACCACTACCTCTACACACCACTACCTCTACCACTACCTCTACCACTACCACTACCACTACCACTACCCTACCACTACCTCCCACTACCACTACCCCTACCTCTACCACTACCTCCACCACTACCATTACCTCTACCTCTACCTCTACCTCTACCTCTACCACTACCTCTACCTCTACCTCTACCACTACCTCTACCTCTACCACTACCTCTACCTCTACCACTACCACTACTACCTCTACCTCTACGTCTACCTCTACCACTACCGCTACCTCTACCACTACCTCTACACTGCCACTGCCTCTGCCACTACCTCTACCACTACCACCACTGCCACTACCACTACTCCTGCCTCTACCTCTACCACTACCTCCACCACTACCACTACCTCTACCACTACCCCACCACTACCTCTACCACTACCACTACCTCTACCACTACCTCTACCACTACTCTCTACCACTACCACTACCTCTACCACTACCTCTACCACTACCTCTACCACTACCACCACTACCACTACCACACTACCTTCTACCTCACCACTACCACTACCTCTACCACTACCTCTACCACTACCTCTACCACTACCTCTACCACTGCCTCTACCACTACCACTACCTCTACCACTACCTCTACCACTGCCTCTACCACTACCACCACTACCACTACCACTACCTCTGCCTCTGCCTCTGCCTCTACCTCTGCCTCTACCTCTACCACTACCACTACCTCTACCACTGCCTCTGCCTCTATCACTACCTCTACCTCTAACTCTACCTCTACACTACCACTACCTCTACCACTATCTCTACCACTACCACTACCACTACCACTACCTCTACCACTACCTCTACCTCTACCACTACCTCTACCTCTACCACTACCTCTACCTCTACCTCACCACTACCTCTACCTCTACCACTACCTCTACGTCTACCTCTACCACTACCACTACCTCTACCACTACTCTACACTACCACTACCACTATCTCTACCTCTACCTCTACCACTACCTCTACCACTACCTCTACCACTACCTCTACCTCTACCTCTACCTCTACCACTACTCTACCTCTACCCACCTACCACTACCTCTACCTCTACCACTACCTCTACCTCTACCTCTACCTCTACCTCTACCACTACCTCTACCTCTACCTCTACCTCTACCACTACCTCTACCTCTACCACTACCTCTACCTCACCACTACCACTACCTCTACCTCTACCTCTACGTCTACCTCTACCACTACCACTACCTCTACCACTACCTCTACACTACCACTACCTCTTACCACCACCTCTACCACTACCACCACTACCACTACCACTACCTCTACCTCTACCTCACCACTCACCTCTACCACTACCACTACCTCTACCACCACTCCCACCACTACCTCTACCACTACCACTACCTCTACCACTACCTCTACCACTACCTCTACCACCACCACTACCTCTACCACTACCCTACCACCACCTCTACCACTACCACCACTACCACTACCTCTACCCTACCTCTACCTCCACCTCTCACCACCACCTCTACCACTACCACTACCTCTACCACTACCACTACCACTACCAACACTACCACTACCACTACCTCTACCCTCTACCACTACCACTACCTCTACCTCTACCTCTACCTCTACCACACCCCTACCACTACCACTACCCCCACCACCACCCCTACCACTACCAATACCTCTACCCACTACCTCACTCTACCACTACCACTACTCTAACACTACCTCTACCACTACCTCTACCACTACCTCTACCTCTAACACTACCTCTACGTCCTACCTCTACCATTACCACTACCTCTACCACTACCTCACACCACCACTGCCTCTACCACTATCTCTACCACTACCCACTACCACTACCACTATCTCTACCTCTACCTATACCACTCACCTCCACCACTCACCCCACCACTGCCTCTACCACCACCTCCACCCCACTCTACCCCACCACTCACCTCTACCCCACCACTCACCACTACCTCTACCACTACCACTACCTCTACCACTACCCCTACCTCTACCACTACACATGATCTCTGCTGTTTTTACCTTCCCCAAAAACCTGAATATGGTGTTTGATTGATAGCTTTTAAGCATTGTGCTAGTGTGTGTGTGTGTGTTTTTAGAGCATTTTTGGGAGTGTTACTGACACTCCACTCCATCAGTCCTGTGTATAGAGGGGGAAACTATTGATCGTCGAACAGAGTTGT
Source organism: Oncorhynchus keta (assembly GCF_023373465.1). Lineage (NCBI taxonomy): Eukaryota > Metazoa > Chordata > Actinopteri > Salmoniformes > Salmonidae > Oncorhynchus > Oncorhynchus keta. Next base: position 14,222,170 of record NC_068450.1, on the reverse strand, counting down.
GCTTTTGGAGCTCAGGTGGAACAGAGGCCATAGCGTTAACAAGACCCATCTCTCAACAGAATATCATACTGTTAATAAGACCCATCTCTCAACAGAACATCATGCTGTTAATAAGATTCCATCTCTCAACAGAACATCATAGTGTTAATAAGACCCACCTCTCAACAGAACATCATAGCGTTAATAAGACCCATCTCTCAACAGAACATCATAGCGTTAATAAGACCCATCTCTCAACAGAATATCATACTGTTAATAAGACCCATCTCTCAACAGAACATCATAGTGTTAATAAGACCCATCTCTCAACAGAACATCATAGTGTTAATAAGACCCATCTCTCAACAGAACATCATATTGTTAATAAGACCCATCTCTCAACAGAACATCATAGTGTTAATAAGACCCATCTCTCAACAGAACATCATAGTGTTAATAAGACCCACCTCTCAACAGAACATCATAGTGTTAATAAGACCCATCTCTCAACAGAACATCATAGTGTTAATAAGACCCATCTCTCAACAGAACATCATAGTGTTAATAAGACCCATCTCTCAACAGAATATCATACTGTTAATAAGACCCATCTCTCAACAGAACATCATCAGAATATCATACTGTTAATAAGACCCATCTCTCAACAGAATATCATACTGTTAATAAGACCCATTTCTCAACAGAACATCATAGTGTTAATAAGCACCCATCTCTCAACAGAACATCATACTGTTAATAAGACCCATCTCTCAACAATCATAGTGTTAATAAGAACATCATCAGTGTTAATAAGACCCATCTCTCAACAGAACATCATAGTGTTTAATAAGACCCATCTCTCAACAGAACATCATAGTGTTAATAAGACCCATCATTCAACAGAACATCAGTGTTATTTAATAAGACCCATATCTCAACAGAACATCATAGTGTTAATAAGACCCATCTCTCAACAGAACATCATAGTGTTAAAAGACCCATCTCTCAACAGAACATCATCGTGTTAATAAGACCCATCTCTCAACAGAACATCATAGTGTTAATAAGACCCATCATTCAACAGAACATCATACTGTTAATAAGACCCATCTCTCAACAGAACATCATAGTGTTAATAAGACCCATCTCTCAACAGAATATCATAGTGTTAATAAGACCCATCTCAACAGAACATCAGCGTTAATAAGACCCATCTCTCAACAGAACATCATCGTGTTAATAAGACCCATCTCTCAACAGAATATCATACTGACCCATTAATAAGACTCATTTCTCAACAGAACATCATAGTGTTAATAAGACCCATCTCTCAACAGAACATCATACTGTTAATAAGACCCATCTCTCAACAGAACATCATCGTGTTAATAAGACCCATCATCTCAACAGAACATCAGTGTTAATAAGACCCATCTCTCAACAGAACATCATAGTTAATAAGACCCATCTCTCAACAGAACATCAGTGTTAATAAGACCCATCTCTCAACAGAATATCAGTTAATAAGACTCATTTCTCAACAGAACATCATAGTGTTAATAAGACCCATCTCTCAACAGAACATCAGTTAATAAGACCCATCTTCAACAGAACATCAGTGTTAATAAGACCCATCTCTCAACAGAACATCAGTGATAATAAGACCCACCTCTCAACAGAACATCATAGTAATAAGACCCATCTCAACAGAACATCAGTAAGTAATTCTCAACAGAGACATCAACAGAACATCAGTGTTAATAAGACCCATCTCTCAACAGAACATCATAGTGTTAATAAGACCCATCACCTCTCAACAGAACATCATATAGTGTTAATAAGACCCACCTCTCAACAGAACATCCATCTCTCAACAGAACATCAGTGTTAATAAGACCCATCTCTCAACAGAACATCAGTGTTAATAAGACCCACCTCTCAACAGAACATCATATAGTGTTAATAAGACCCATCTCTCAACAGAACATCAGTGATAATAAGACCCATCTCTCAACAGAACATCATAGTGTTAATCTCAACAGAACATCAGTGTTAATAAGACCCATCATTCAACAGAAACATCAGTGTTAATAAGACCCACCTCTCAACAGAACATCATAGTGTTAATAAGACCACCTCTCAACAGAACATCATAGTGTTAATAAGACCCCTCTCAATCAGAACATCATAGTGTTAATAAGACCCATCTCTCAACAGAACATCAGTGTTAATATCATTCAACAGAACATCAGTGTTAATCTCTCAACAGAACATCAGTGTTAATAAGATCCATCTCTCAACAGAACATCAGTGTTAATAAGACCATCTCTCAACAGAACATCAGTGTTAATAAGACCCATCATTCAACAGAACATCCCATCTCTCAACACATCAGCTAATAAACATCATCAGTGTTAATAAGACCCATCATTCAACAGAACATCAGTGTTAATAAGACCCATCTCTCTCAACAGAACATCAGTGATAATAAGACTCACCTCTCAACAGAACATCATCGTGTTAATAAGACCCATCTCTCAACAGAACATCAGTGATAATAAGACTCATCTCTCAACAGAACATCATAGTTAATAAGACCCATCTCTCAACAGAACATCAGATCCATCTCTCAACAGAACATCATATAATAAGACCCATCTCTCAACAGAACATCATAGTTAATAAGACCCATCTCTCAACAGAACATCAGTGATAATATCTCTCAACAGAACATCATAGCATAAGACCCATCTCTCAACAGAACTATCCTTTTCATGTAATTTTCCTTCTGTCTGGTCAGGTGACTGTGGAGGTACCCTGTAGACAATGGTTATATATAAATAGACTATGTTGTTAGATTAATGTCTAGGATAATGATGTCTCTACACAATCCGGATACCTTGAATGAATCAGGAGGTTAAATACCTACAAGTAGGGGTTGCATTTTCTCTTCTCTTCTGTCTCCTCTCCTCTCCTTCCTCTCCTCCCTCTCATCTGAGCCAGCCAGGAAGGTCGCTCATTTCCCTGCCATCTCCATTGTCAGAGAAATGAGAACATGTGACTGAGAGGGGCACAAAAACCGGCCTTTCACAGTAATGTGATTATGACGTGTAGGGTTGAATAGTAAGATAACGAGCAGGGGAATGTGAATGGGCATCAGTCCAGAGCCCTGCAGCATTTCATCATGAACCCAGCCCCAGCCCTGTCTGGTTACCCCTCGTCTCTGGGCCAGGGGAAAGAAACAGAGGGGTGTATACGTACTGATAGTAACACAATCTGTCACATGACCATAATGTGTCATATTTATTTGTCTGGAAGGTGGAGGTTGAGGAGGAGAGAACAAATATGTTATAGCAGATTGATAGAGCAGTTTACATGTACACTGATAGAGATGTTTACAAGCAGACTGATTGAGATGTTTACATGCACACTGATAGAGATGTTTACATGTACACTGATAGAGCTGTCTACAAGCAGACTGATAGAGATGTTTACATGCAGACTGATAGAGATGTTTACACGCAGACTGATAGAGATGTTTACATGCAGACTGATGGAGCTGTTTACATGCAGACTGATAGAGAGATGTTTACATGCAGACTGATAGAGATGTGTACATGCAGACTGATATAGATGTTTACATGCAGACTGATGGAGCTGTTTACATGCAGACTGATGGAGCTGTTTACATGCAGGCTGACGGAGATGTTTACATGCAGACTGATAGAGCTGTTTACATGCAGACAGATATAGATGTTTACATGCAGACTGATAGAGCTGTTTACATGCAGACAAATTGAGCTGTTTACATGCAGACTGACGGAGATGTTTACATGCAGACTGATAGAGCTGTTTACATGCAGCCAGATCTAGATGTTTACATGCAGACTGATAGAGCTGTTTACATATAGTCTGATGGATATGTTTACATGCAGAATGATAGAGCTGTTTACATGCAGACTGTAGAGCTGTTTACATGTAGACTGATATAGATGTTTACATGCAGACTGATTGAGCTGTTTACATGCAGACTGATGGAGATGTTTACATGCAGACTGATTGAGCTGTTTACATGCAGACTGATGGAGATGTTTACATGCAGACTGACAGAGCTGTTTACAAGCAGACTGATAGAGATGTTTACTACATGCAGACTGATTGAGCTGTTTACATGCAGACTGATTGAGCTGTTTTACATGCAGACTGATGGAGATGTTTACATGCAGCCTGATGGAGATGTTACATGCAGACTGACGGAGATGTGTACATGCAGACTGATGGAGCTGTTTAGCGATGCAGACTGATAGAGCTGTTTAGATGCAGGTGATGTTCACAAGCTACTTTTTTCTCTCACGCATACACATGCAAAAACACACACATTTCCAGCTAACTACCGATCTTCAAACCTCTCTTTCCTCTGTACCTGTGTGTGTGTGTTGTTTTGCCCATGTGCTATGTGTGTGAACCCAACATTTAATTGGTACCATCATAGATGGTGTGTGTGTGTGTGTGTGTGTGTGTGTGTGTGTGTGTGTGTTTTGTGTGTGTGTGTGTGTGTGTGTGTGTGTGTGTGTGTGTGTGTGTGTGTGTATACAGTATGCATGCCCAGCAGGTAATGGAAATGTCAGTGGGGGCCAGTTAGTGCCTCTATTGGCCAACTGCACTCTACTGATGGACAGACGGACAGACGGACAGTAAGACGGCCAGATGGACAGATGGCCAGAGGGGCAGGTGGACAGATGGACAGAGGGGCAGGTGTACAGAGGGACAGAGGGCAGGTGGACAGAGGGACAGAGGGGCTGGTGGACAGATGGACAGAGGGGCTGGTGGACAGATGGACAGAGGGCTGGTGGACAGAGGGACAGAGGGGCAGGTGGACAGAGGGACAGAGGGGCAGGTGGACAGATGGACAGAGGGGCAGGTGGACAGAGGAGCAGGTGGACAGATGGACAGAGGGACAGAGGACAGGTGGACAGATGGACAGAGGGACAGGTGGACAGATGGACAGAGGGGGCAGGTGGACAGATGGACAGAGGGACAGGTGAACAGATGGACAGAGGGACAGAGGGACAGAGGGACAGGTGGACAGATGGACAGAGGGACAGGTGGACAGATGGACAGAGGGGCTGGTGGACAGATGGACAGAGGGGCAGAGGGACAGAGGGACAGGTGAACAGATGGACAGAGGGGCAGATGGACAGATGGGCAGGTGGACAGATGGACAGAGGGACAGAGGGACAGAGGGGCAGGTGGACAGAGGGACAGATGGTGGGGAGTTAAAGGTGGACAGAGGGACAGATGGACAGAGGGGCAGATGGACAGAGGGGCAGGTGGACAGAGGGACAGAGGGCAGGTGGACAGAGGGACAGGTGGGCAAATGGGCAGATGGACAGAAGGACAGAGGGACAGGTGGACAGAGGGGAAAATGGACAGAGGGGCAGATGGACATAGGAACAGGTAAACAGAGAGACAGGTGAGCGGGGTAGACAGATGGACAGAGGGGCAGGTGGACAGAGGGGCAATTGGACAGAGAGGCAGATGGACAGAGGGGCAGGTGGACAGAGGGGCAATTGGACAGAGAGGCAGATGGACAGAGGGGCAGGTGGACAGAGGGGCAATTGGACAGAGATACAGATGGACAGAGGGGCAGGTGGACAGAGTCACAAGTGGACAGAAGGACAGAGGGGAAAGTGGACAGAAGGGCAGGTGGACAGAAGGGCAGGTGGACAGAAGGGCAGGTGGACAGAGGGGCAGGTGGACAGAGGGGCAGAGGGGCAGGCTCCATCCATGTCTACTGGTAAAGATATATGTTTTTATTTGTTTATCCCTCTATGTGTGTGTAAAGTGCGTGCGTGCAGACAGGGGCAGGTGTGTGTGTGTGTGTGTGTGTGTGTGTGTGTGTGTGTGTGTGTGTGTGTGTGTGTGTTGTGTTCAGCACCACAGACAGTAACCAGTGTGCATGTGTGCCAACGAAGAGGGCAGGTGCAGTCATGCAGAACACACTGCACCACACACAGACAGTAACCACAGCTTCCATGTGTTCAGCACCACGAGGACAGTAACCACATCACTTAATGTGTTCACACACAGTAACCACATCAGCTTCCTTAACACACACGGACAGTAACCAGTGTTGCATCAGCTTCCATGTGTTCACACACACACACACACACACACAGACACACACACATGTGTTCACACACACAGTAACAGTGTTGCAGCCTTCAATCAGCAGTGTCTCCCTTAATGTATTTTCAGCACCAGGCAGTGTTGCTGCTTAAGTTCAGAAAGAGTAACCAGTGTTGCAGAGATGTGTGTTGCATCAGCTTCCTTAATGTGAGAGAGAGAGAGAGAGAGTAACCAGTGTTGAGATGTGAGAGAGTAACCAGTGTTGAGAGAGAGAGAGAGAGTGAGAGAGACGGTGTTGCATCAGATGTTCAGACGTTGCAGAGCTTCCTTATCTGAGCACCACAGACAGTACCAGTGTTGCATCATAATGTGGCAGTAACCATGTACCAGTTTCCTTAATGTGTTCAGCACCAGACAGACAGTACCTTAATGTTTCAGCACCACAGACAGTAACCAGTGTTGCTTCCTTAATGTGTTGACAGAAGCAGTCAGCTTCCTTCTTAATGTGTTCAGCACCACAGACAGTAACCAGTGTTGCATCAGCTTCCTTAATGTGTTCAGCACCACAGACAGTAACCAGTGTTGCATCAGCTTGTTCAATGTGTTCAGCACCACGGACAGTAACCAGTGTTGCATCAGCTTCCTTAATGTGTTCAGCACCACAGACAGTAACCAGTGTTGCATCAGCTTCCTTAATGTGTTCAGCACCACAGACAGTAACCAGTGTTGCATCAGCTTCCTTAATGTGTTCAGCACCACAGACAGTAACCAGTGTTGCATCAGCTTCCTTAATGTGTTCAGCACCACGGACAGTAACCAGTGTTGCATCAGCTTCCTTAATGTGTTCAGCACCACAGACAGTAACCAGTGTTGCATCAGCTTCCTTAATGTGTTCAGCACCACAGACAGTAACCAGTGTTGCATCAGCTTCCTTAATGTGTTCAGCACCACAGACAGTAACCAGTGTTGCATCAGCTTCCTTAATGTGTTCAGCACCACCGACAGTAACCAGTGTTGCATCAGCTTCCTTAATGTGTTCAGCACCACAGACAGTAACCAGTGTTGCATCAGCTTCCTTAATGTGTTCAGCACCACAGACAGTAACCAGTGTTGCATCAGCTTCCTTAATGTGTTCAGCACCACAGACAGTAACCAGTGTTGCATCAGCTTCCAATGTGTTTTCTTAATGTGTTCAGCACCACAGACAGTAACCAGTGTTGCATCAGCTCCCTTAATGTGTTCAGCACCACAGACAGTAACCAGTGTTGCATCAGCTTCCTTAATGTGTTCAGCACCACAGACAGTAACCAGTGTTGCATCAGCTTCCTTAATGTGTTCAGCACCAACAGTAACCAGTGTTGCATCAGCTTCCTTAATGTTTCAGCACCACAGACAGTAACCAGTGTTGCATCAGCTTCCTTAATGTGTTCAGCACCACAGACAGTAACCAGTGTTGCATCAGCTTCCTTAATGTGTTCAGCACCACAGACAGTAACCAGTGTTGCATCAGCTTCCTTAATGTGTTCAGCACCACAGACAGTAACCAGTGTTGCACTTAATGTGTTCAGCACCACGGACAGTAACCAGTGTGCATGCATCAGCTTCCTTAATGTGTTCAGCACCACAGACAGTAACCAGTGTTGCATCAGCTTCCTTAATGTGTTCAGCACCACAGACAGTAACCAGTGTTGCACTTAAGTACCACAGACAGTGTTGCATCAGCTTCCTTAATGTGTTCAGCACCACAGACAGTAACCAGTGTTGCATCAGCTTCCTTAATGTGTTCAGCACCACAGACAGTAACCAGTGTTGCATCAGCTTCCTTAATGTGTTCAGCACCACAGACAGTAACCAGTGTTGCATCAGCTTCCTTAATGTGTTCAGCACCACAGACAGTAACCAGTGTTGCATCAGCTTCCTTAATGTGTTCAGCACCACAGACAGTAACCAGTGTTGCATCAGCTTCCTTAATGTGTTCAGCACCACGGACAGTAACCAGTGTTGCATCAGCTTCCTTAATGTGTTCAGCACCACGGACAGTAACCAGTGTTGCATCAGCTTCCTTAATGTGTTCAGCACCACGGACAGTAACCAGTGTTGTATCAGCCTGTTGTGCACCGTGGACAATACCAGTAGTCAGATGTTGATTGCAGTCAATGTGAAGGTGGTGGATGTGGACAGACAGTAGAGGAGTGCCGGGGTTCGCTGGCGTCATGATTCAGTCTGCAGCTGAACCCAGCAAGACAAGGATGGGAAGGAATTCAAAGTGTATATGGCTTGACATTATATATCAATGTGTTGTGTGTGTGATATAAATAATATAAATACATACTCCTTCACCTCTTCTTACTTCTCTTCCTCCTCGAGGTTAATGAAGACTTTAATGACAGCAGACAAAGATGTCTTCACAGTGAGGTGAAAGTGGCACTTTGTGTGTTGACTGTCATTTACAGATGTGATGCTGGTGACGGGAGGAGACTGATCTGTCTGACACCCACAATCTCTCCTGTCTCTCCCAGTCTACTGTCCTGTATGTTACTGCTCTGACACAAATAGACCTGGGGACTTCACTGAGCTACATACTCAATCAGTGTCTCGCTGACAGTAAATACCATAGTCAGGATATCGTGATGTAACTACATAAGTGATGAACCAATGAAGGACATTGGTTCAAATTGAGACTTAGTTCAAATATTTTAGCAAACAACTAAACAATACCCTGTTTACTGTTTAGGGGTCAGACCTCTAACAAATACTGTTTCCAGTTAGACCTCGAATTAAATACTTCCTTCCTGTTTAGTGGTCAGACCTCTAACAATACACTGTTTCCTGTTTAGTGGTCAGACCTCTAACAATACACTGTTTCCTGTTTAGTGGTCAGACCTCTAACAATACACTGTTTCCTGTTTAGTGGACAGACCTCTTTTGTAATGTTGGCTAAAGTTTTGGCTTATCAACCAGTGTCCTCGGTTGGGAGATCTCACCCATCTCTCCTCAGCAATGCCCCGATATATCTTCAGGAACAGAATACCAGGGTTTTGTCTAGAATGTCAGACAGACAGGATGCTTCTGAAACGGCACCCCATTCCCTATATAGTGCACTCATTTTGACCAGAACCATGTAGGCCCTAAGGCACCGTTTAGGACGCAACCAGAGAGAGGATATTTAACCACAGGGTCAGGAGATTGTGTTCCCAGCCTGGGACTCTCTAGCAGGGGGTGTGTGAGTCCCTGGACCCAGATAACATACATTTAACATGGCTGTCTGTGTCTAGGATCTTTCCCCCTCTCTCTTCTCCTCTATCCCACTCCACCCATCAACCCATCCCCAAGCAGCCTACTGTCCACACCCAATGTTATCTACTCAAGGCTACATAACAGGGGCTCCCACAACATTTTGACAAACTTGGTTTGAGTTTGAAAATCTGACCGGTTGCCATCTTAGCTCCGAAGGTTCCAATACCCTTACACTCTAGACAGAAAGCTCATTTAAATGTTACAGTCATGGAACAATAGAGAACTGTTGGCCCAGATCAATGTAATGTTTGAACACACTAAACTAGAATACAGTGCTGTGTGAGACAGATAGGAGAGGACAATACATATCTTGAGGAGCGAAATACGCAGGGTTTTGTGCCATGAAAAAACAACCACCTGAGAAAACATGCACAAGCATTCAGTCTTCTCCTTCCCTCTCACAGGTATGACTCCTCTTGTCCCTGTCACGTGTGCGTGTGCTCATGTGTGTGTGTTCGTGTGTGTTTGTTCGTATGTGTGGAGCCATAGGTGAACCTTGCACATTTGTTAGTGACGAGCTCAAAATAATCTTGACTCATTTCCACAGAAGAAACTCATCTGGCCTGTGCTGGCACATTTGTTGTCCCCTTTCACATATTGAACCCTCACCAGCTGCCATCCTTCTACCCCTCTACCTCTCAGCCCCTCTGCTCAGCGGAGCAGGATGCCTTGTCCCCCTCTACCTCTCAGCCCCTCTGCCCAGCGGAGCAGGATGCCTTGTCCCCTCTACCTCTCAGCCCCTCTGCTCAGCGGAGCAGGATGCCTTGTCCCCTCTACCTCTCAGCCCCTCTGCCCAGCGGAGCAGGATGCCTTGTCCCCCTCTACCTCTCAGCCCCTCTGCTCAGTGGAGCAGGATGCCTTGTCCCCTCTACCTCTCAGCCCCTCTGCCCAGCGGAGCAGGATGCCTTGTCCCCCTCATCTCTCAGCCCCTCTGCCCAGCGGAGCAGGATGCCTTGTCCCCCCTACCTCTCAGCCCTCTGCTCAGCGGAGCAGGATGCCTTGTCCCCCTCTACCTCTCAGCCCCTCTGCCCAGCGGAGCAGGATGCCTTGTCCCCTACCTCTCAGCCCCTCTGCTCAGTGGAGCAGGATGCCTTGTCCCCCTACCTCTCAGCCCCTCTGCCCAGCGGAGCAGGCTGCCTTCTCCCCTCTACCTCCCCAGCCCCCTCTGCCCAGCGGAGCAGGAGGGCATACTCCCCCCTACAGTAACTCAGGTTTGCCCAGTGATGTCTGGTATGCCTGTATCCCCCTTTTGGGGAACCTCTCAGCTAATATACTGCCTAAACAATTTTAAAACAATAGGCTGCCTTCTTTGGCTGCTATACCTCATTCAGCCCATCTACTAACACCTAGCCTTTAGCTATAACGTTGTAATGCTATACACCTCAAATATGAGAAATGTTTGAGTTGTAGTGATGTGACAAAATGGTATGGATTTGTATCTGCATTGTTTGCACTTTTAATGGGGAAGGAAGATAGGTCCTGTGGTGATACTGCATTGAAACAACAGTGTTGTATTTAAACAATATAAAGATGTCCTGTGGAGATATTCACATTGGAAACTGCTGGGGTTGTATTCACCTCAGTCCATCTAGGGAAGATAGGTCCTAGTGATATACACATTGAAACATAACGTTGTAATGCTAATGTACACCTAGGGAAGATAGGTCCTGAGAAATATTCACATTGACAACAGGGGTTGTATTGTAGTGACAAAGGGAAGATAGGTGTATGGGATTTTTGAAACTGCAGTGGTTGTGCATTTTAATGTAGGCCTATAGGGAAGATAGGTCCTGTGGAGATATTCACATTGAAACATACAGGGGTTGTATTGTAATGTAGGCCGATAGGGAAGATAGGTCCTGTGGAGATATTCACATTGAAACATACAGTGGTTGTATTGTAATGTAGGCCGATAGGGAAGATAGGTCCTGTGGTGATATTCACATTGAAACATCTTATTTTTTAAACGATTTTAACTTGTTTGATAAGGTTATTACAGAGTTTGTCAGGGGAACCCACATTGAGCCCAGACCCATTTGGGTTAGGGTTAGGGTTAGGGTTAGGGTTAGGGTTTGGGTTTGGGTTAGGGTTAGGGTTAGGGTTAGGGTTAGGGTTAGGTTTAAGGTTAACCCACATTGAGCCCAGACCCATTTGGGAACAGGGTTTGGCGTTAGGGTTATGGTTAACCCACATTGAGGCCAGACCCATTTGGGTTAGGGTTAGGATTAGGGTTAGGGTTAGGGTTAAGGTTAGGGTTATGGTTAACCACATTGAGGCCAGACCCATTTGGGTCTGGGTTAGGATTAGGGTTAGGGTTAGGGTTAGGGTTAACCCACATTGAGCCCAGACCCATTTGGGAACAGGGTTAGGGTTAGGGTTAGGGTTAACCCACATTGAGCCCAGACCCATTTGGGAACAGGGTTAGGGTTAGGGTTAGGGTTAACCCACATTGAGCCCAGACCCATTTGGGAACAGGGTTAGGGTTAGGGTTAGGGTTAGGGTTAACCCACATTGAGCCCAGACCCATTTGGGAACAGGGTTAGGGTTAGGGGTTAGGGTTAACCCACATTGAGCCCAGACCCATTTGGGAACAGGGTTAGGGTTAGGGTTAACCCACATTGAGCCCAGACCCATTTGGGAACCACTGTACTAATCCCTCTCTCTCTGCTGCTTCCTCCTGTATAAATTGAAACCTGCCTCAATCTGCCTCAACTCTCTGTAAAGTAAAGTTATGATGAGAACATTGCATATTTTGGCTCCAGCTGAGGTATGCTCTGTTTAACATTAGCTTCTTACTACATGCTTCCAGCTGGCTACGTAATACTAGCCAGCAGTGGTTTAAAGTACTTAAGAAAAAATAGTTGAAAGCACCACTTAAGTTGTTTTTTTTGGGTATCTGTACTTTATTATTTATATTTTGGACTTTTACTTCTACTGCACTGAAAATAATGTACTTTTTACTCGATATATGACCCCTGACACCCAAAGTACTAATTACATTTTGAATGCTAAGCAGGATAGGACAATTGTCCAATTTCATGCACACACTTATCAACAGAACTTCCCTGGTCATCCCTACTGCATCTGATCTTGTGGATTCACTAAACACATGCTTCGCTTGTAAAACGATGTCTGAGTGTTTGTTGCTATCTGTAAATTATGTCTGAGTGTTGGAGTCTGCCCTGGCTATCTGTAAATTATGTCTGAGTGTTGGAGTCTGCTATCTGTAAATTATGTCTGAGTGTTGAGTCTGCCCCTGGCTATCTGTAAATTATGTCTGAGTGTTGGAGTCTGCCCTGGCTATCTGTAAATTATGTCTGAGTGTTGGAGTCTGCCCCTGGCTATCTGTAAATTATGTCTGAGTGTTGGAGTCTGCCCTGGCTATCTGTAAATTATGTCTGAGTGTTGGAGTCTGCCCCTGGCTATCTGTAAATTATGTCTGAGTGTTGGAGTCTGCCCCTGGCTATCTGTAAATTATGTCTGAGTGTTGGAGTCTGCCCCTGGCTATCTGTAAATTATGTCTGAGTGTTGGAGTCTGCCCCTGGCTATCTGTAAATTATGTCTGAGTGTTGGAGTCTGCCCCTGGCTATCTGTAAATTATGTCTGAGTGTTGGAGTCTGCCCCTGGCTATCTGTAAATTATGTCTGAGTGTTGAGTCTGCCCCTGGCTATCTGTAAATTATGTCTGGAGTGTTGAGTCTGCCCCTGGCCCTTGGGAGTCTGCTGGCTATCTGTAAATTATGTCTAAGTGTTGGAGTCTGATGCTATCTGGGAATTAGTGTCTGAGTGTTGGAGTCTGCCCCTTTATCTGTAAATTATGTCTGATGTCTGCCTCTGGCTATCTGTAAAATTATGTCTGAGTGTTGGAGTCTGCTGGCTATCTGTAAATTATGTCTGAGTGTTGGAGTCTGCCTCTACATTCAAAATTATGTCTGAGTGTTGGAGTCTGCCCTGGCTATCTGTAAATTATGTCTGAGTGTTGGAGTCTGCCCCTGGCTATCTGTAAATTATGTCTGAGTGTTGGAGTCGCCCTCGGCTATCTGTAAAATTATGTCTGAGTAAGCTGGAGTCTGCCCCTGGCTATCTAACTGAGTGTTGGAGTCTGCCCCTGGCTATCTGTAAATTATGTCTGACTAACCAGATGTGTGTTGGATGGCTGTCTGTAAAATTATGTCTGAGTGTTGGAGTCTGCCCTGGCTATCTGTAAATTATGTTTGAGTGTTGGAGTCTGCCCCTGGCTATCTGTAAATTATGTCTGAGTGTTGGAGTGCCCCTGGCTATCATGTCTAGTGTGCCTCTGGCTATCTGTACATGATGTCTGAGTGTTGGAGTCGCTGCATCTGTAAACTATGTCTGAAAGTGTTGGAGTGTGTCTCTACCTCGCTCTGGCTATCCTGTAAACAAGAGTCTGCCCCTGGCATCTGTAAATTATGTCTGAGTGTTGGAGTCTGCCCCTGGCTATCTGTAAAATGTCTGAGTGTTGGAGTCTGCTTCCTGGCATCTGATGTCTGAGTGTTGGAGTGTGCCCCTGGCTATCTGTACATGATGTCTGAGTGTTGGAGTTGCTCCTGGCTATCTGTAAATTATGTCTGAGTGTTGGAGTCTGCCTGGCATCCTGAGTGTTGGAGTCTGCCCCTGGCTATCTGTAAATTATGTCTGGACTGGCTACATGTAAATTATGTCTGAGTGTTTGAGTCTGCCCCTGGCTATCTGTAAAATTATGTCTGAGTGTTGGAGTCTGCCCTCGGCTATCTGTAAATTATGTCTATATCTCTACCTCCTGGCTATCTGTAAATTATGTCAGAGTCTGCCCCTGGCTATCTGTAAATTATGTCTGAGTGTTGGAGTCATGCCCTGCAGTAAACAATGAGTCTGTCCCTGGCTGTCTGTAAATTATGTCTACTATCTGTAAATTATGTTTTGAGTGTTGGAGTCTGCCCCTGGCTATCTGTAAATTATGTCCTCTGGCTATCTGTAAAACAGTGTTGGACAGACATGATGTCTGAACTGTAAACATGTCTGATGAATTACTGAAAATTATGAGTGTTGAGTCTGTCGGCTATCTGTGGCAAACCTCCTGGCTATCTGTAAATTATGTCAGATCTGTAAATTGCGTCTGAACCAGTAAATTATGAATTATCTGTACATGTATATCTGGCTATCTGTAAATTATGTCTCCTCTAACAGTGTTGGACAGACACTAGGTCCCTGGCTATCTGTAAATTATGTCAGATGAATTACTACTGTAAATTATGTCTATATCTCTACTGAGTGTTGGAGTCTCCTCTATCTGTAAATTATGTCAGACATGTCTGGAATCTGTAAATTATGTCTGAGTGTTGAATCTTAAAACAATGTCTTGGAGTCTGTCCTCGGCTGTCTGTAAATTATGTCTGATGGAGTCTCTGGCTATCTAAATTATGTTTGCTGTTGGAGTCTCTGGCTATCTGTAAACAAGACACTAACCAGATGAATTACTGACCATCTGTATATCTCTGACCTCTATCCATGATGTCTGAACAGACTAAACTAAGTGTCCCTGGCTATCTGATGTCTGAATTACTACAGTATATCTGGCTATCTGTAAATTATGTCTCCTCTATCTGTAAAACAGAGTCTGCCCCTGGCTATCTGTAAAATGTCTGAGTGTTGGATGGCTATCTGTTACTATGGCTATCTGTATGTCTGAGTGTTGAGCTCAGCTCCCTGGCTATCTTTTACATTTCTGTAAATTAGTCATTTGGAGCCCTGGCTATCTGTAAATTATGTCTCTTATGCCCCTGGCTATCTGTAAATTATGTCTGAGTGTTGGACTTATCTAAATTATGTCTGAGTGTGGAGTCTGCCCCTGGCTATCCTGAGTGCTGGAGTCTGCCCCTGGCTATCATGTCTATATCTCTACTGAGTGTTGGAGTCTCTGGCTATCTGTAAACAAATGTCTGTGTGTTGGAGTCTGTCCCTGGCTGTCTGTAAATTATGTCTGAGTGCTGGAGTCTGCCCCTGTCATCTGTAAATTATGTTTGAATTACTGTAAATTATGTCTGAGTATATCTCTACCTCTGTACATGACAGACACTAGTCAGTGTGTCCCTGGATGAATTATCTGTAAACAATGTCTGAGTGTTGGAGTCTGCCCCCTGGCTATCTGTAAATTATGTCTCCTCACATCTAGTGTCTGAGTGTTGAGTCTGCCCCTGGCTATCTGTAAATTATGTCTAGTGTTGGACCAGATGAATTACTATCTGTAAATTATGTCTATATCCCCTGGCTATCTGTACATGACTGAGTGTTGGAGTCTCCTGGCTATCTGTAAAATGTCAGACTGTAAATTATGTCTAACCCAGATCTGAATTGGAGTCTGCCCTCGGCTATCTGTAAATTGTGTCTGATGGATCTCTGTAAATTATGTCTGAGTGTTGGAGTCTCCTCTGTAAATTATGTCTAACTATCTGTAAATTATGTCTGAGTGTTGGACATTAACCAGATGAATTAGCTCCGCTCCTGGCTATCTGTAAATTATGTGATGATCTCTACTATCTGTAAACTATGTCTGAGTGTTGGAGTCTGCCCTCTATCTAACAGCTATCTGTACATGATGTCTGGAGTGTTGGACTGGCAGATGAATTATCTGTAAATTATGTCTGAGTGTTGAGCCCGTCCTCTCTAAACAATGTCTGGAGTTTCATCGGTGGAATTATGTCTGAGTGTTGGAGTCTGCCCCTGGCTATCTAAATTACTGTCTGCCCGGTAAGTTACCATAGAAACATGCTACCTTCACATCTAACTATGTCTGAGTGTTGGAGTGTGTCCCTGGCTATCTGTAAATTATGTCTGAGTGTTGGAGTCTGCCCCTGGCTATCTGTAAATAATGTCTGAGTGTTGGAGTCTGCCCCTGGCTATCTGTAAATTATGTCTGAGTGTTGGAGTCTGCCCTGGCTATCTGTAAATAATGTCTGAGTGTTGGAGTCTGCCCCTGGCTATCTGTAAATGATGTCTGAGTGTTGGAGTCTGCCCCTGGCTATCTGTAAATGATGTCTGAGTGTTGGAGTGTGCCCTTGGCTATCTGTAAATGATGTCTGAGTGTTGGAGTCTGCCCCTGGCTATCTGTAAATGATGTCTGAGTGTTGGAGTCTGCCCCTGGCTATCTGTAAATGAATTACTACAGTATATCTCTATCTCCTCCTAACAGACAGACACTAACCAGATGAATTACTATAGTATATCTCTACCTCCTCCTAACAGACACTAACCAGATGAATTACTACAGTATATCTCTACCTCCTCCTAACAGACAGACACTAACCAGATGAATTACTATAGTATATCTCTACCTCATCCTAACAGACACTAACCAGATGAATTACTACAGTATATCTCTACCTCCTCCTAACAGACACTAACCAGATGAATTACTACAGTATATCTCTACCTCCTCCTAACAGACAGACACTAACCAGATGAATTACTATAGTATATCTCTACCTCCTCCTAACAGACACTAACCAGATGAATTACTACAGTATATCTCTACCTCCTCCTAACAGACAGACACTAACCAGATGAATTACTACAGTATATCTCTACCTCCTCCTAACAGACACTAACCAGATGAATTACTACAGTATATCTCGACCTCCTCCTAACAGACACTAACCAGATGAATTACTACAGTATATCTCGACCTCCTCCTAACAGACAGACATTAACCAGATGAATTACTACAGTATATCTCTACCTCCTCCTAACAGACACTAACCAGATGAATTACTACAGTATCTCTACCTGTTTCTAACTTCAATCTAACTGTCTGCCAGTAAGTTACCATAGAAACATGCTACCTTCATCTAACTGTCTGCCAGTAAATTACCATAGAAACATGCTACCTTCATCTAACTGTCTGCCAGTAAATTACCATAGAAACATGTTACCTTCATCTAACTGTCTGCCAGTAAACTACCATAGAAACATGTTACCTTCATTCATTCGAAGTCAATCACCTCTTCATATGGCTCTGTCCCCAAGGCAGAAGGCCCCAATAGGCAGGTGGATCCACTGCCACATTGTGAGTGGATGAGGTGAATTTCCTCCATACGATACAAAATGCTTTGAGCATCTTGAGATCTTTGAGTAGGTTCATAGTTCAACGGGTTTTCTGAGACTATAAAAATGACAGAGAAAACATTTCAATCTGTCTCTGTATGCTTTGGGTTCAAATGTTCAGCTTGACTACAAGGTAGACTTTACATGACTCAACAGTACGCAGAGCGTGCCAGGGAAATATTGTGTAGAACAACAAGCTTAGTTTCTGTGTAGATCAGTTGGTAGAGAATGGCACATGCAATACCAGGGTTGTGGGTTTGATTCCACGGGGGACCAGTATGAATAAAGTATGAAAATGTTTTGGGCACTACTGTAAGTCTCTTCTGTGAAGGCATCTGCTAAATGACTAAAATGTAACAGTCATGACCCCTAGCGTTGTCCGACAACTGGCACTTTAAGATGGTCTATTACAAAGCGTGAAACATTTACTGTCACCCATTTGTGGAGGCCATCACGCTCACTCTCCTCTTGTGGAAGGTTGTTCTCTTGTGTTTCGTTGGGTAACCATCTTTTTGTATCCTAGACAATAGGTTGTCATTAAATAACCTAACAAAGAAACAGATTGCAACTGAGCAGCGAGCCTCTTCA
>NC_068450.1:14136578-14199078 GCF_023373465.1 Oncorhynchus keta | reverse complement strand
TGAGACATAGCCCTCAATAATACACTACGTAGACAAAAGTATGTGGACACCTTTTCAAATGAGTGGATTCGGCTAATTCCAGTCACACCCGTTTACACTGGTGTGTAAAATTGAGCACACGGCCATGCAATCTCCATAGACGGGGCAGCAAGTAGCCTAGTGGTTGGTGCGTTGGACTAGTATCCGAAAGGCTGCTAGATCTAATCCCCGAGCTGAGAAGGTACAAATCTGTCGTTCTGCCCCTGAAAAGGCAGTTAACCAACTGTTCTAGCCTGTCATTGCAAATAAGAATTTGTTCTTAACTGACTTGCCTAGTTAAATAAAGGTTCAATAAAATAAACATGATAATAAATCGACAAACATTGGCAGTAGAATGGCCTGTCCTGAAGAGCCTGATGACTTTCAACGTGACACCTTTCCAACAAGACAGTTTGTCAAATATCTGCCCTGCTAGAGCTGGTCAACTGTATGTGTTGTTATTGTGAAGTGGAAACGTCTAGAAGCAACAACAGCTCAGCCGTGAAGTGGTAGGCCACACAATCTCACAGAACGGGACCCCAAAAGTGCTGGAGCGCGTAGAGCGTAAAAAACGTCTGTCCTCGGTTGCAACACCCACTATCAAGTTCCAAACTGCCTATAGAAGCAACATCAGCACAATAACTGTTAATCTGGAGCTTGATGAAATGGTTTCCATGGCCGAGCAGCCGCACCCAAGGCTAAGATCACCATGTGCACTGCCAGGCTTCGGCTGGAGAGGTGTAAAGCTCTCCGTCATTGGACTCTGTAGCAGTGGAAATGCGTTCTCTGTAGTGATGAATCACGCTTCACCACCTGGCAGTCTGACGGACGAATCTGGGTTTGGCGGAAACCAGGTGAACACTACCTGCCCCAATGCATAGTGCCAACTGTAAAAGTTTGGTGGAGAAGGAATAAAGGTCCAGGGCTGTTTTCATGGTTCGGGCCCCTTAGTTCCACTGAAGGAAATCTTAACAATACAGCATACAATGACACTGTCTCTGACCCTGTACCCACCTGACCACTGTCTCTGTCCCTGTACCCACCTGACCACTGTCTCTGTCCCTGTACCCACCTGACCACTGTCTCTGTCCCTGTACCCACCTGACCACTGTCTCTGACCCTGTACCCACCTGACCACTGTCTCTGACCCTGTACCCACCTGACCACTGTCTCTGTCCCTGTACCCACCTGACCACTGTCTCTGTCCCTGTACCCACCTGACCACTGTCTCTGTCCCTGTACCACCGACACTGTCTCTGTCCCTGTACCCACCTGACCACTGTCTCTGTCCCTGTACTCACCTGACCACTGTCTCTGTCCCTGTACCCACCTGACCACTGTCTCTGACCCTGTACCCACCTGACCACTGTCTCTGACCCTGTACCCACCTGACCACTGTCTCTGTCCCTGTACCCACCTGACCACTGTCTCTGACCCTGTACCCACCTGACCACTGTCTCTGTCCCTGTACCCACCTGACCACTGTCTCTGACCCTGTACCCACCTGACCACTGTCTCTGTCCCTGTACCCACCTGACCACTGTCTCTGACCCTGTACCCACCTGACCACTGTCTCTGTCCCTGTACCCACCTGACCACTGTCTCTGACCCTGTACCCACCTGACCACTGTCTCTGACCCTGTACCCACCTGACCACTGTCTCTGACCCTGTACCCACCTGACCACTGTCTCTGACCCTGTACCCACCTGACCACTGTCTCTGTCCCTGTACCCACCTGACCACTGTCTCTGTCCCTGTCCCTGTACCCACCTGACCACTGTCTCTGACCCTCTGACAGAGACAGTGGTCGAAGCATGTCGAAGTCAGCAGTGGTCAGGTGAGTGAAGCTACGAGGACAGAGACTGTGGTCAGGTGATGCAGAGGTCAGAGACAGTGGTCAGGTGGCTAAAGATTCAGAGACAGTGTCAGGTAGATGCAGGGACAGAGACAGTGTCAGGCAGGCTGAGGGTCGAGACAGTGGTCAGGTGTGACAAGTGAGTCACGAGTGAATCAGGACAGTGGTCAGGTAAGTGAGCCAGGGTGAGGTCAGAGATGTCAAGGCAGAAATGCCGAGTGTCAGATGGTAGGGTCAGAGCTCGGTCGGGTGGGGACCAGGGCTGTCAAAGGTGGGCGAATTTTGAGACAGGCAGAGACAGTGGCCGGGTGGGTGCAGGGGATATGGTGAGAATCAGTGATCAGAGCAGAGACAGTGTCAGGTAATTCTATAGTACAGGGTCAGAGACGGTGGTCAGGTGGGTGGGTACAGGGACAGAGACTGTGGTCAGGTGGGTACAGGTCAGAGACAGTGGTCAGGTGGGCACAGGGTCAGAGACAGTGGTCAGGTGGGTACAGGGACAGAGACAGTGGTCAGGTAGGTACAGGGACAGAGACAGAGGTGGTCAGGGTACAGGGACAGAGACAGTGGTCGGGTGGGTACAGGGTCAGAGACAGTGGTCAGGTGGGTGGGTACAGGGTCAGAGACAGTGGTCAGGTGGGTACAGGACAGAGACAGTGGTCAGGTGGGTACGGGGTCAGAGACGGTGGTCAGGTGGGGTCAGAGACAGTGGTCAGTGGAGTGGGTACAGGGACAGAGACAGTAGTGTCAGGTGGGTACAGGGGTCAGAGACAGTGGTCAGGTGGGTCAAGGTGGTCCGGGTGCCGTGCAGGGTCGAGACAGTGGTCAGGTGGGTACAGGGTCAGAGACGGTGGTCAGGTGGGTACAGGACAGGGTCAGAGACAGTGGTCAGGTGGGTACAGGGACAGAGACAGTGGTCAGGTGGGTACAGGGTCAAGAGACTGTGGTCAGGTGGGTACAGGGTCAGAGACAGTGGTCCCAGGTGGGTACAGGGACAGAGACAGTGGTCAGGTGGGTACAGGGGTCAGAGACAGAGACAGTGGTCAGGTGGGTGGGACAGAGTCAGAGACAGTGGTCAGGTGGGTACAGGGACAGAGACAGTGGTCAGTGGTGTGGGTGGGTAGGGTCAGAGACAGTGGTCAGGTGGGTACAGGGGACAGAGACAGAGACAGTGGTCAGGTGGGTACAGGGACCCAGTGAACCAGGTGGGTACAGAGACGGTGGTCAGGGTGGGTACAGGACAGAGACAGTGGTCAGGTGGCTACAGGGTCAGAGACAGTGGTCAGGTGGGTGGGCAGGGTCAGAGACAGTGGTCAGGTGGGTACAGGGACAGAGACGGTGGTCAGGTGGGCAGGGGTCAGAGACAGTGGTCAGGTGGGTACAGGGGACAGAGACAGTGGTCAGGTGGGTGGGACAGAGACGGTCAGAGAGACGGTGGTAGGTGGTACAGGGACAGAGACAGTGGTCAGGTGGGCACAGGGACGAGACAGTGGTCAGGTGGGTGGGTGGGGACAGAGACAGTGGTCAGGTGGGTACAGGGACAGAGATTGTGGTCAGGTGAGTACAGGGACAGAGACAGTGGTCAGGTGGGTACAGGACAGAGACAGTGGTATACAGAGACAGTGGTCAGGTGGGTACAGGGTCAGAGACAGTGGTCAGGTGGGTACAGGGTCAGAGACAGTGGTCAGGTGGGTACAGGGTCAGAGACTGTGGTCAGGTGGGTACAGGGTCAGAGACAGAGACAGTGGTCAGGTGGGTAAAGGGACAGAGACAGAGACAGTGGTCAGGTGGTCAGGGTACAGGGACAGAGACAGTGGTCAGGTGGGTACAGGGACAGGGTGAGACAGTGGTCAGGTGGGTACAGGGACAGAGACAGTGGTCAGGTGGCACAGGACAGAGACAGTGGTCAGGTGGCACAGAGACAGTGGTCAGGTGGGCAGGGTCAGAGACAGTGGTCAGGTGGCTACAGGACAGTGGTCAGGTGGGTACAGGGACAGTGGTCAGGTGGGTACAGGGACAGTGGTCAGGTGGGTACAGGGACAGTGGTCAGGTGGGTACAGGGTCAGAGACAGTGGTCAGGTGGGTACAGAGACAGTGGTCAGGTGGGTACAGGGTCAGAGACAGTGGTCAGGTGGGTACAGAGACAGTGGTCAGGTGGGTACAGGGTCAGAGACAGTGGTCAGGTGGGTACAGGGACAGAGACAGTGGTCAGGTGGGTACAGGGACAGAGATCAGGTGGGTACAGGGACAGAGACAGTGGTCAGGTGGGTACAGAGACAGTGGTCAGGTGGGTACAGGGACAGAGACAGTGGTCAGGTGGGTGGGTACAGGGTCATAGACAGTGGTCAGGTGGCTACAGGGCCAGAGAAAGTGGTCAGGTGGGTGGGTACAGGGTCATAGACAGTGGTCAGGTGGGTACAGGGTCAGAGACAGAGGTCAGGTGGGTGGGTACAGGATCAGAGACTGAAATCTAGGTACCTGGTCTCACCCTAAAAAACACTGAAATCAAGGTACCTGGTCTCACCTAAACAACACTGAAATCAAGGCACCTGGTCTCACCTAAACAACACTGAAATCAAGGCACCTGGTCTCACCCTAAACAACACTGAAATCAAGTGTCTGCTGTACACAGATGACATGTTGCTGCTGTCTCCCACTAAGGAGGGTCTGCTGTCTCCCACTAAGGAGGGTCTGCCGTCTCCCACTAAGGAGGGTCTGCTGTACACAGATGACCTGTTGCTGCTGTCTCCCACTAAGGAGGGTCTGCTGTCTCCCACTAAGGAGGGTCTGCTGTCTCCCACTAAGGAGGGTCTGCTGTCTCCCACTAAGGGGTCTGCTGTACACAGATGACTTGGTGCTGATGTCTCCCACTAAGGAGGGTCTGCTGTCTCCCACTAAGGGGGTCTGCTGTACACAGATTACTTGGTGCTGCTGTCTCCCACTAAGGAGGGTCTGCTGTACACAGATGACTTGGTGCTGATGTCTCCCACTAAGGAGGGTCTGCTGTCTCCCACTAAGGAGGGTCTGCTGTACACAGATGACTTGGTGCTGATGTCTCCCACTAAGGAGGGTCTGCTGTCTCCCACTAAGGAGGGTCTGCTGTACACAGATGACTTGGTGCTGATGTCTCCCACTAAGGAGGGTCTGCTGTCTCCCACTAAGGAGGGTCTGCTGTACACAGATGACTTGGTGCTGATGTCTCCCACTAAGGAGGGTCTGCTGTCTCCCACTAAGGAGGGTCTGCTGTACACAGATGACTTGGTGCTGATGTCTCCCACTAAGGAGGGTCTGCTGTCTCCCACTAAGGAGGGTCTGCTGTACACAGATGACTTGGTGCTGATGTCTCCCACTAAGGAGGGTCTGCTGTCTCCCACTAAGGAGGGTCTGCTGTCTCCCACTAAGGAGGGTCTGCTGTACACAGATGACTTGGTGCTGATGTCTCCCACTAAGGAGGGTCTGCTGTCTCCCACTAAGGAGGGTCTGCTGTACACAGACGACTTGGTGCTGATGTCTCCCACTAAGGAGGGTCTGCTGTCTCCCACTAAGGAGGGTCTGCTGTCTCCCACTAAGGAGGGTCTGCTGTACACAGATGACTTGGTGCTGATGTCTCCCACTAAGGAGGAGTTACAGCAGCACCTACAGTAGATCACTGACCACAGTCTCTGTCCCTGTACCCACCCACCTGACCACTGTCTCTACAGCAGCACCTACAGTAGATCACTGACCACAGTCTCTGTCCCTGTACCCACCCACCTGACCACTGTCTCTACAGCAGCACCTACAGTAGATCACTGACCACAGTCTCTGTCCCTGTACCCACCCACCTGACCACTGTCTCTACAGCAGCACCTACAGTAGATCACTGACCACAGTCTCTGTCCCTGTACCCACCCACCTGACCACTGTCTCTACAGCAGCACCTACAGTAGATCACTGACCACAGTCTCTGTCCCTGTACCCACCCACCTGACCACTGTCTCTACAGCAGCACCTACAGTAGATCACTGACCACAGTCTCTGTCCCTGTACCCACCCACCTGACCACTGTCTCTACAGCAGCACCTACAGTAGACCACTGACCACTGTCTCTGTCCCTGTACCCACCCACCTGACCACTGTCTCTACAGCAGCACCTACAGTAGACCACTGACCACAGTCTCTGTCCCTGTACCCACCCACCTGACCACTGTCTCTACAGCAGCACCTACAGTAGATCACTGACCACTGTCTCTACAGCAGCACCTACAGTAGACCATCTGCACAGGTTCAGTCAGACCTGGGCCCTGACAGTATAATGGTGTTCCAAAAAAGGTCCAGTTCCCAGGACCACAAATACAAATTCCATCTAGACACCGTTGCCCAAGAGCACACAAAAAACTATACATACCTTGGCCTAATCATCAGCGCCACAGGTAACTTCCACAAAGCTCTGAACGATCTGAGAGACAAGGCAAGAAGGGCCTTCTATCAAAAGGAACATAACATTTGATATACCAATTAGGATCTGGCTAAAAATACTTGAATCAGTTATAAAACTCATTGCCCTTTATGGTTGTGAGGTCTGGGGTCCGCTCACCAACCAATAATTCACAAAATGGGACAAACACCAAATTGAGACTCTGCATGCAGAATTCTGCAAAGAATTCCTCTGTGTACAACATAAAACACCAAATAATGCATGCAGAGTAGAATTAGGCCGATACCCACTAATTATCCAAATCCAGAAAAGAGCGGTTAAATTCTACAACTACCTAAAAGGAATCAATTCCCAAACCTTCCATAACAAAGCCATCACCTACAGAGAGATGAACCTGGAGAAGAGTCCCCTAAGCAAGCTGGTCCTGGGGCTCTGTTTACAAACACAAACACACCCTACAGAGCCCCAGGACAGGAGCACAATTAGACCCTGCCAAATCATGAGAAAACAAAAAGATAATTATTTGACACATTGGAAAGATTGAACAAAAAAACAGAGAAAACTAGAATGCTATTTGGCCCTAAACAGAGAGTGCAGAATACCTGACCACTGTGACTGACCCAAAATTAAGGAAAGCTTTGACTATGTACAGACTCAGTGAGCACAGCCTTGCTATTGAGAAAGGCCGCCGTAGGCAGACATGGCTCTCAAGAGAAGAGAGGTATGTGCTCACTGCCCACAAAATGAGGTGGAAACTGAGCTGCACTTACTAAACTCCTGCCCAATGTATGACCATATTAGAGAGACATATTTCCCCCAGATTACACAGACCCACAAAGAATTTGAAAACAAATCCAATTTTGATATTCTCCCATATCTACTGGGTGAAATACCACAGTGTGACATCACAGCAGCAAGATTTTTGACCTTTTGCCACAAGAAAAAGACAACCAGTGAAGAACAAACACCATTGTAAATACAACCTATATTTATGTTGTCTTGTTTTCCCTTTTGTACTTTATCTATTTGCACACCATTACAACACTGTATATGGACATAATATTACATTTGAAATGTCTGATTTATTTTGTGAGAGTAATAATGACTGTACCTTTTTAGTCTTTAATTCACTTTTGTATATTATCTTTTAAATATATGTAAACATATGTTTCCCATGCCAATAAAGCCCTTAAATGGAATTGAATTGAGAGAGTGAGAGAGGCGCAGAGAGAGGGAAGAGAGTGAGAGAGAGGCAGAGAGAGAGGCAGAGAGAGAGCGAGAGAGAGAGTGAGAGCGAGAGAGAGCGAGAGAGAGAGAGAGAGAGAGATAGAGAGGCAGAGAGAGAGGCAGAGAGAGAGAGAGGCAGAGAGAGAGAGAGAGAGAGAGAGAGAGGCAGAGCAGAGAGAGAGCGAGAGAGAGAGAGAGAGAGAGCAGAGAGAGAGAGCAGAGAGAGAGCAGAGAGGCAGAGAGAGAGGCAGAGAGAGAGAGAGGCAGAGAGAGAGAGAGAGAGGAGAGGCAGAGGCAGAGAGAGAGAGCAGAGAGAGAGGCAGAGAGAGAGAGAGATAGAGAGGCAGAGAGAGAGGCAGAGAGAGAGAGAGGCAGAGAGAGAGAGAGAGAGGCAGAGAGAGAGAGAGAGAGAGAGGCAGAGAGAGAGAGGAGAGGAAGGCAGAGGCAGAGAGAGAGAGAGAGAGAGAGAGAGAGAGAGAGAGAGAGAGAGAGAGAGAGAGAGAGAGGGGCAGACATAGTGATATGTAGAGACGGAGGCAGAGAGAGAGAGAGAGAGAGAGAGAGAGAGAGAGAGGCAGAGGCAGAGAGAGAGGAAGGCAGAGGCAGAGAGAGAGAGAGCGAGAGAGAGAGAGGCAGAGGCAGAGGCAGAGAGGCAGAGAGCGAAAAGCAGAGGCAGAGAGAGAGAGAGGCAGAGAGAGAGAGAGAGAGGCAGAGAGAGAGGGGCAGAGAGAGAGGGGCAGACACATAGTGATATGTAGAGACAGAAAGAGATCAAAAAAATGAGAACACATTTTAAATGCCATGCCACTCTGAATGCAGACAGGGAGTACAACCAGAGGTTATATGCAGAGGAAGGTGGACAGGGACAGGAAATAGATTTCAGAGTCTGTGTCCCATCTGGCGCCCTATTCCCTATACAGAACCCGAGGGGTCCAGGACCAAGTAGTGCACTGTAAATAAAACAGCGCTCCATTTGGGATTCATTCAGAGCTTCTTCTGATCTACAGGAGTTTACAGAACCACAGAGATATACCTGCTATATGCTGATTGAGTCAGGGCCTGATGCAGTACACACACACACACACACACACACACACACACACACACACACACACACACACACACACACACACACACACACACACACACACACACACACACACACACACACACACACACACACACACACACACACACACACACACACACACACACACACTGTATATGTATACAAACAAGCATGCATGCACGCTAGATAGAGCGAAGACAACAGTCCAACCTCACACTCTGAGTAGCAGACTGATACAGAGAAGACAACAGTCCAACCTCACACTCTGAGTAGCAGACTGATGCAGAGAAGACAACAGTCCAACCTCACACTCTGAGTAGCAGACTGATAGAGAGAAGACAACAGTCCAACCTCACACTCTGAGTAGCAGACTGATGGAGAGAAGACAACAGTCCAACCTCACACTCTGAGTAGCAGACTGATAGAGAGAAGACAACAGTCCAACCTCACACTCTGAGTAGCAGACTGATGGAGAGAAGACAACAGTCCAACCTCACACTCTGAGTAGCAGACTGATAGAGAGAAGACAACAGTCCAACCTCACACTCTGAGTAGTAGACTGATAGAGAGAAGACAACAGTCCAACCTCACACTCTGAGTAGCAGACTGATACAGAGAAGACAACAGTCCAACCTCACACTCTGAGTAGCAGACTGATACAGAGAAGACAACAGTCCAACCTCACACTCTGAGTAGCAGACTGATGGAGAGAAGACAACAGTCCAACCTCACACTCTGAGTAGCAGACTGATAGAGAGAAGACAACAGTCCAACCTCACACTCTGAGTAGCAGACTGATGGAGAGAAGACAACAGTCCAACCTCACACTCTGAGTAGCAGACTGATAGAGAAGACAACAGTCCAACCTCACACTCTGAGTAGTAGACTGATAGAGAGAAGACAACAGTCCAACCTCACACTCTGAGTAGCAGACTGATACAGAGAAGACAACAGTCCAACCTCACACTCTGAGTAGCAGACTGATACAGAGAAGACAACAGTCCAACCTCACACTCTGAGTAGCAGACTGATGGAGAAGACAACAGTCCAACCTCACACTCTGAGTAGCAGACTGATAGAGAGAAGACAACAGTCCAACCTCACACTCTGAGTAGTAGACTGATAGAGAGAAGACAACAGTCCAACCTCACACTCTGAGTAGCAGACTGATACAGAGAGGACAACAGTCCAACCTCACACTCTGAGTAGCAGACTGATACAGAGAAGACAACAGTCCAACCTCACACTCTGAGTAGCAGACTGATAGAGAGAAGACAACAGTCCAACCTCACACTCTGAGTAGCAGACTGATAGAGAGAAGACAACAGTCCAACCTCACACTCTGAGTAGCAGACTGATGGAGAGAAGACAACAGTCCAACCTCACACTCTGAGTAGCAGACTGATAGAGAGAAGACAACAGTCCAACCTCACACTCTGAGTAGCAGACTGATGGAGAGAAGACAACAGTCCAACCTCACACTCTGAGTAGCAGACTGATAGAGAGAAGACAACAGTCCAACCTCACACTCTGAGTAGCAGACTGATAGAGAGAAGACAACAGTCCAACCTCACACTCTGAGTAGCAGACTGATGGAGAGAAGACAACAGTCCAACCTCACACTCTGAGTAGCAGACTGATAGAGAGAAGACAACAGTCCAACCTCACACTCTGAGTAGCAGACTGATGGAGAGAAGACAACAGTCCAACCTCACACTCTGAGTAGCAGACTGATAGAGAGAAGACAACAGTCCAACCTCACACTCTGAGTAGCAGACTGATAGAGAGAAGACAACAGTCCAACCTCACACTCTGAGTAGCAGACTGATAGAGCGAAGACAACAGTCCAACCTCACACTCTGAGTAGCAGACTGATACAGAGAAGACAACAGTCCAACCTCACACTCTGAGTAGCAGACTGATACAGAGAAGACAACAGTCCAACCTCACACTCTGAGTAGCAGACTGATAGAGAGAAGACAACAGTCCAACCTCACACTCTGAGTAGCAGACTGATGGAGAGAAGACAACAGTCCAACCTCACACTCTGAGTAGCAGACTGATAGAGAGAAGACAACAGTCCAACCTCACACTCTGAGTAGCAGACTGATGGAGAGAAGACAACAGTCCAACCTCACACTCTGAGTAGCAGACTGATAGAGAGAAGACAACAGTCCAACCTCACACTCTGAGTAGTAGACTGATAGAGAGAAGACAACAGTCCAACCTCACACTCTGAGTAGCAGACTGATAGAGCGAAGACAACAGTCCAACCTCACACTCTGAGTAGCAGACTGATAGAGCGAAGACAACAGTCCAACCTCACACTCTGAGTAGCAGACTGATACAGAGAAGACAACAGTCCAACCTCACACTCTGAGTAGCAGACTGATACAGAGAAGACAACAGTCCAACCTCACACTCTGAGTAGCAGACTGATAGAGAGAAGACAACAGTCCAACCTCACACTCTGAGTAGCAGACTGATGGAGAGAAGACAACAGTCCAACCTCACACTCTGAGTAGCAGACTGATAGAGAGAAGACAACAGTCCAACCTCACACTCTGAGTAGCAGACTGATGGAGAGAAGACAACAGTCCAACCTCACACTCTGAGTAGCAGACTGATAGAGCGAAGACAACAGTCCAACCTCACACTCTGCGTAGCAGACTGATACAGAGAAGACAACAGTCCAACCTCACACTCTGAGTAGCAGACTGATACAGAGAAGACAACAGTCCAACCTCACACTCTGAGTAGCAGACTGATAGAGAGAAGACAACAGTCCAACCTCACACTCTGAGTAGCAGACTGATGGAGAGAAGACAACAGTCCAACCTCACACTCTGAGTAGCAGACTGATAGAGAGAAGACAACAGTCCAACCTCACACTCTGAGTAGCAGACTGATGGAGAGAAGACAACAGTCCAACCTCACACTCTGAGTAGCAGACTGATAGAGAGAAGACAACAGTCCAACCTCACACTCTGAGTAGCAGACTGATAGAGAGAAGACAACAGTCCAACCTCACACTCTGAGTAGCAGACTGATAGAGCGAAGACAACAGTCCAACCTCACACTCTGAGTAGCAGACTGATACAGAAGACAACAGTCCAACCTCACACTCTGAGTAGCAGACTGATACAGAGAAGACAACAGTCCAACCTCACACTCTGAGTAGCAGACTGATAGAGAGAAGACAACAGTCCAACCTCACACTCTGAGTAGCAGACTGATGGAGAGAAGACAACAGTCCAACCTCACACTCTGAGTAGCAGACTGATAGAGAGAAGACAACAGTCCAACCTCACACTCTGAGTAGCAGACTGATGGAGAGAAGACAACAGTCCAACCTCACACTCTGAGTAGCAGACTGATAGAGAGAAGACAACAGTCCAACCTCACACTCTGAGTAGTAGACTGATAGAGAAGACAACAGTCCAACCTCACACTCTGAGTAGCAGACTGATAGAGCGAAGACAACAGTCCAACCTCACACTCTGAGTAGCAGACTGATAGAGCGAAGACAACAGTCCAACCTCACACTCTGAGTAGCAGACTGATACAGAAGACAACAGTCCAACCTCACACTCTGAGTAGCAGACTGATACAGAGAAGACAACAGTCCAACCTCACACTCTGAGTAGCAGACTGATAGAGAGAAGACAACAGTCCAACCTCACACTCTGAGTAGCAGACTGATGGAGAAGACAACAGTCCAACCTCACACTCTGAGTAGCAGACTGATAGAGAGAAGACAACAGTCCAACCTCACACTCTGAGTAGCAGACTGATGGAGAGAAGACAACAGTCCAACCTCACACTCTGAGTAGCAGACTGATAGAGCGAAGACAACAGTCCAACCTCACACTCTGCGTAGCAGACTGATACAGAGAAGACAACAGTCCAACCTCACACTCTGAGTAGCAGACTGATACAGAGAAGACAACAGTCCAACCTCACACTCTGAGTAGCAGACTGATAGAGAGAAGACAACAGTCCAACCTCACACTCTGAGTAGCAGACTGATGGAGAGAAGACAACAGTCCAACCTCACACTCTGAGTAGCAGACTGATAGAGAGAAGACAACAGTCCAACCTCACACTCTGAGTAGCAGACTGATGGAGAGAAGACAACAGTCCAACCTCACACTCTGAGTAGCAGACTGATAGAGAGAAGACAACAGTCCAACCTCACACTCTGAGTAGTAGACTGATAGAGAGAAGACAACAGTCCAACCTCACACTCTGAGTAGCAGACTGATAGAGAGAAGACAACAGTCCAACCTCACACTCTGAGTAGCAGACTGATAGAGCGAAGACAACAGTCCAACCTCACACTCTGAGTAGCAGACTGATAGAGCGAAGACAACAGTCCAACCTCACACTCTGAGTAGCAGACTGATACAGAGAAGACAACAGTCCAACCTCACACTCTGAGTAGCAGACTGATACAGAGAAGACAACAGTCCAACCTCACACTCTGAGTAGCAGACTGATAGAGAGAAGACAACAGTCCAACCTCACACTCTGAGTAGCAGACTGATGGAGAGAAGACAACAGTCCAACCTCACACTCTGAGTAGCAGACTGATAGAGAGAAGACAACAGTCCAACCTCACACTCTGAGTAGCAGACTGATGGAGAGAAGACAACAGTCCAACCTCACACTCTGAGTAGCAGACTGATAGAGAGAAGACAACAGTCCAACCTCACACTCTGAGTAGTAGACTGATAGAGAAGACAACAGTCCAACCTCACACTCTGAGTAGCAGACTGATACAGAGAAGACAACAGTCCAACCTCACACTCTGAGTAGCAGACTGATACAGAGAAGACAACAGTCCAACCTCACACTCTGAGTAGCAGACTGATGGAGAGAAGACAACAGTCCAACCTCACACTCTGAGTAGCAGACTGATAGAGAGAAGACAACAGTCCAACCTCACACTCTGAGTAGCAGACTGATGGAGAGAAGACAACAGTCCAACCTCACACTCTGAGTAGCAGACTGATAGAGAGAAGACAACAGTCCAACCTCACACTCTGAGTAGCAGACTGATAGAGAGAAGACAACAGTCCAACCTCACACTCTGAGTAGCAGACTGATGGAGAGAAGACAACAGTCCAACCTCACACTCTGAGTAGCAGACTGATAGAGAGAAGACAACAGTCCAACCTCACACTCTGAGTAGCAGACTGATAGAGAGAAGACAACAGTCCAACCTCACACTCTGAGTAGCAGACTGATGGAGAGAAGACAACAGTCCAACCTCACACTCTGAGTAGCAGACTGATAGAGAGAAGACAACAGTCCAACCTCACACTCTGAGTAGCAGACTGATGAGAGAAGACAACAGTCCAACCTCACACTCTGAGTAGCAGACTGATAGAGAGAAGACAACAGTCCAACCTCACACTCTGAGTAGCAGACTGATAGAGAGAAGACAACAGTCCAACCTCACACTCTGAGTAGCAGACTGATAGAGCGAAGACAACAGTCCAACCTCACACTCTGAGTAGCAGACTGATACAGAGAAGACAACAGTCCAACCTCACACTCTGAGTAGCAGACTGATACAGAGAAGACAACAGTCCAACCTCACACTCTGAGTAGCAGACTGATAGAGAGAAGACAACAGTCCAACCTCACACTCTGAGTAGCAGACTGATGGAGAGAAGACAACAGTCCAACCTCACACTCTGAGTAGCAGACTGATAGAGAGAAGACAACAGTCCAACCTCACACTCTGAGTAGCAGACTGATGGAGAGAAGACAACAGTCCAACCTCACACTCTGAGTAGCAGACTGATAGAGAGAAGACAACAGTCCAACCTCAAACTCTGAGTAGTAGACTGATAGAGAGAAGACAACAGTCCAACCTCACACTCTGAGTAGCAGACTGATAGAGAGAAGACAACAGTCCAACCTCACACTCTGAGTAGCAGACTGATAGAGCGAAGACAACAGTCCAACCTCACACTCTGAGTAGCAGACTGATAGAGCGAAGACAACAGTCCAACCTCACACTCTGAGTAGCAGACTGATACAGAGAAGACAACAGTCCAACCTCACACTCTGAGTAGCAGACTGATACAGAGAAGACAACAGTCCAACCTCACACTCTGAGTAGCAGACTGATAGAGAGAAGACAACAGTCCAACCTCACACTCTGAGTAGCAGACTGATGGAGAAGACAACAGTCCAACCTCACACTCTGAGTAGCAGACTGATAGAGAGAAGACAACAGTCCAACCTCACACTCTGAGTAGCAGACTGATGGAGAGAAGACAACAGTCCAACCTCACACTCTGAGTAGCAGACTGACAGAGAGAAGACAACAGTCCAACCTCACACTCTGAGTAGTAGACTGATAGAGAGAAGACAACAGTCCAACCTCACACTCTGAGTAGCAGACTGATACAGAGAAGACAACAGTCCAACCTCACACTCTGAGTAGCAGACTGATACAGAGAAGACAACAGTCCAACCTCACACTCTGAGTAGCAGACTGATGGAGAGAAGACAACAGTCCAACCTCACACTCTGAGTAGTAGACTGATAGAGAGAAGACAACAGTCCAACCTCACACTCGGAGTAGCAGACTGATAGAGAGAAGACAACAGTCCAACCTCACACTCTGAGTAGCAGACTGATAGAGAGAAGACAACAGTCCAACCTCACACTCTGAGTAGCAGACTGATAGAGAGAAGACAACAGTCCAACCTCACACTCTGAGTAGCAGACTGATAGAGAGAAGACAACAGTCCAACCTCACACTCTGAGTAGCAGACTGATGGAGAGAAGACAACAGTCCAACCTCACACTCTGAGTAGCAGACTGATAGAGAGAAGACAACAGTCCAACCTCACACTCTGAGTAGTAGACTGATAGAGAGAAGACAACAGTCCAACCTCACACTCTGAGTAGTAGACTGATAGAGAGAAGACAACAGTCCAACCTCACACTCTGAGTAGCAGACTGATAGAGAGAAGACAACAGTCCAACCTCACACTCTGAGTAGCAGACTGATAGAGAGAAGACAACAGTCCAACCTCACACTCTGAGTAGCAGACTGATAGAGAGAAGACAACAGTCCAACCTCACACTCTGAGTAGCAGACTGATGGAGAAGACAACAGTCCAACCTCACACTCTGAGTAGCAGACTGATAGAGAGAAGACAACAGTCCAACCTCACACTCTGAGTAGCAGACTGATAGAGAGAAGACAACAGTCCAACCTCACACTCTGAGTAGCAGACTGATGGAGAGAAGACAACAGTCCAACCTCACACTCTGAGTAGCAGACTGATAGAGAGAAGACAACAGTCCAACCTCACACTCTGAGTAGCAGACTGATAGAGAGAAGACAACAGTCCAACCTCACACTCTGAGTAGCAGACTGATGGGAGAAGACAACAGTCCAACCTCACACTCTGAGTAGCAGACTGATGGAGAGAAGACACCAGTCCAACCTCACACTCTGAGTAGCAGACTGATAGAGAGAAGACAACAGTCCAACCTCACACTCTGAGTAGCAGACTGATAGAGAGAAGACAACAGTCCAACCTCACACTCTGAGTAGTAGACTGATAGAGAGAAGACAACAGTCCAACCTCACACTCTGAGTAGCAGACTGATAGAGAGAAGACAACAGTCCAACCTCACACTCTGAGTAGCAGACTGATAGAGAGAAGACAACAGTCCAACCTCACACTCTGAGTAGTAGACTGATAGAGAGAAGACAACAGTCCAACCTCACACTCTGAGTAGCAGACTGATACAGAGAAGACAACAGTCCAACCTCACACTCTGAGTAGCAGACTGATAGAGAGAAGACAACAGTCCAACCTCACACTCTGAGTAGCAGACTGATAGAGCGAAGACAACAGTCCAACCTCACACTCTGAGTAGCAGACTGATACAGAGAAGACAACAGTCCAACCTCACACTCTGAGTAGCAGACTGATACAGAGAAGACAACAGTCCAACCTCACACTCTGAGTAGCAGACTGATAGAGAGAAGACAACAGTCCAACCTCACACTCTGAGTAGCAGACTGATGGAGAGAAGACAACAGTCCAACCTCACACTCTGAGTAGCAGACTGATAGAGAGAAGACAACAGTCCAACCTCACACTCTGAGTAGCAGACTGATGGAGAGAAGACAACAGTCCAACCTCACACTCTGAGTAGCAGACTGACAGAGAGAAGACAACAGTCCAACCTCACACTCTGAGTAGTAGACTGATAGAGAGAAGACAACAGTCCAACCTCACACTCTGAGTAGCAGACTGATACAGAGAAGACAACAGTCCAACCTCACACTCTGAGTAGCAGACTGATACAGAGAAGACAACAGTCCAACCTCACACTCTGAGTAGCAGACTGATGGAGAGAAGACAACAGTCCAACCTCACACTCTGAGTAGTAGACTGATAGAGAGAAGACAACAGTCCAACCTCACACTCGGAGTAGCAGACTGATAGAGAGAAGACAACAGTCCAACCTCACACTCTGAGTAGCAGACTGATAGAGAGAAGACAACAGTCCAACCTCACACTCTGAGTAGCAGACTGATAGAGAGAAGACAACAGTCCAACCTCACACTCTGAGTAGCAGACTGATAGAGCGAAGACAACAGTCCAACCTCACACTCTGAGTAGCAGACTGATACAGAGAAGACAACAGTCCAACCTCACACTCTGAGTAGCAGACTGATACAGAGAAGACAACAGTCCAACCTCACACTCTGAGTAGCAGACTGATAGAGAGAAGACAACAGTCCAACCTCACACTCTGAGTAGCAGACTGATGGAGAGAAGACAACAGTCCAACCTCACACTCTGAGTAGCAGACTGATAGAGAGAAGACAACAGTCCAACCTCACACTCTGAGTAGCAGACTGATGGAGAGAAGACAACAGTCCAACCTCACACTCTGAGTAGCAGACTGACAGAGAGAAGACAACAGTCCAACCTCACACTCTGAGTAGTAGACTGATAGAGAGAAGACAACAGTCCAACCTCACACTCTGAGTAGCAGACTGATACAGAGAAGACAACAGTCCAACCTCACACTCTGAGTAGCAGACTGATACAGAGAAGACAACAGTCCAACCTCACACTCTGAGTAGCAGACTGATGGAGAGAAGACAACAGTCCAACCTCACACTCTGAGTAGTAGACTGATAGAGAGAAGACAACAGTCCAACCTCACACTCGGAGTAGCAGACTGATAGAGAGAAGACAACAGTCCAACCTCACACTCTGAGTAGCAGACTGATAGAGAGAAGACAACAGTCCAACCTCACACTCTGAGTAGCAGACTGATAGAGAGAAGACAACAGTCCAACCTCACACTCTGAGTAGCAGACTGATAGAGAGAAGACAACAGTCCAACCTCACACTCTGAGTAGCAGACTGATGGAGAGAAGACAACAGTCCAACCTCACACTCTGAGTAGCAGACTGATAGAGAGAAGACAACAGTCCAACCTCACACTCTGAGTAGTAGACTGATAGAGAGAAGACAACAGTCCAACCTCACACTCTGAGTAGTAGACTGATAGAGAGAAGACAACAGTCCAACCTCACACTCTGAGTAGCAGACTGATAGAGAGAAGACAACAGTCCAACCTCACACTCTGAGTAGCAGACTGATAGAGAGAAGACAACAGTCCAACCTCACACTCTGAGTAGCAGACTGATAGAGAGAAGACAACAGTCCAACCTCACACTCTGAGTAGCAGACTGATGGAGAGAAGACAACAGTCCAACCTCACACTCTGAGTAGCAGACTGATAGAGAGAAGACAACAGTCCAACCTCACACTCTGAGTAGCAGACTGATAGAGAGAAGACAACAGTCCAACCTCACACTCTGAGTAGCAGACTGATGGAGAGAAGACAACAGTCCAACCTCACACTCTGAGTAGCAGACTGATAGAGAGAAGACAACAGTCCAACCTCACACTCTGAGTAGCAGACTGATAGAGAGAAGACAACAGTCCAACCTCACACTCTGAGTAGCAGACTGATGGAGAGAAGACAACAGTCCAACCTCACACTCTGAGTAGCAGACTGATGGAGAGAAGACACCAGTCCAACCTCACACTCTGAGTAGCAGACTGATAGAGAGAAGACAACAGTCCAACCTCACACTCTGAGTAGCAGACTGATAGAGAAGACAACAGTCCAACCTCACACTCTGAGTAGTAGACTGATAGAGAGAAGACAACAGTCCAACCTCACACTCTGAGTAGCAGACTGATAGAGAGAAGACAACAGTCCAACCTCACACTCTGAGTAGCAGACTGATAGAGAGAAGACAACAGTCCAACCTCACACTCTGAGTAGTAGACTGATAGAGAGAAGACAACAGTCCAACCTCACACTCTGAGTAGCAGACTGATACAGAGAAGACAACAGTCCAACCTCACACTCTGAGTAGCAGACTGATAGAGAGAAGACAACAGTCCAACCTCACACTCTGAGTAGCAGACTGATAGAGAGAAGACAACAGTCCAACCTCACACTCTGAGTAGCAGACTGATAGAGAGAAGACAACAGTCCAACCTCACACTCTGAGTAGCAGACTGATAGAGAGAAGACAACAGTCCAACCTCAAACTCTGGGTAGCAGACTGATACAGAGAAGACAACAGTCCAACCTCACACTCTGAGTAGCAGACTGATACAGAGAAGACAACAGTCCAACCTCACACTCTGAGTAGCAGACTGATAGAGAGAAGACAACAGTCCAACCTCACACTCTGAGTAGCAGACTGATGGAGAGAAGACAACAGTCCAACCTCACACTCTGAGTAGCAGACTGATAGAGAGAAGACAACAGTCCAACCTCACACTCTGAGTAGCAGACTGATGGAGAGAAGACAACAGTCCAACCTCACACTCTGAGTAGCAGACTGATAGAGAGAAGACAACAGTCCAACCTCACACTCTGAGTAGCAGACTGATAGAGAGAAGACAACAGTCCAACCTCACACTCTGAGTAGCAGACTGATAGAGAGAAGACAACAGTCCAACCTCACACTCTGAGTAGCAGACTGATAGAGAGAAGACAACAGTCCAACCTCACACTCTGAGTAGCAGACTGATAGAGAGAAGACAACAGTCCAACCTCACACTCTGAGTAGCAGACTGATAGAGAGAAGACAACAGTCCAACCTCACACTCTGAGTAGCAGACTGATAGAGAGAAGACAACAGTCCAACCTCACACTCTGAGTAGCAGACTGATACAGAGAAGACAACAGTCCAACCTCACACTCTGAGTAGCAGACTGATAGAGAGAAGACAACAGTCCAACCTCACACTCTGAGTAGCAGACTGATAGAGAGAAGACAACAGTCCAACCTCACACTCTGAGTAGCAGACTGATGGAGAGAAGACAACAGTCCAACCTCACACTCTGAGTAGCAGACTGATAGAGAGAAGACAACAGTCCAACCTCACACTCTGAGTAGCAGACTGATAGAGAGAAGACAACAGTCCAACCTCACACTCTGAGTAGCAGACTGATGGAGAGAAGACAACAGTCCAACCTCACACTCTGAGTAGCAGACTGATGGAGAGAAGACACCAGTCCAACCTCACACTCTGAGTAGCAGACTGATAGAGAGAAGACAACAGTCCAACCTCACACTCTGAGTAGCAGACTGATAGAGAGAAGACAACAGTCCAACCTCACACTCTGAGTAGTAGACTGATAGAGAGAAGACAACAGTCCAACCTCACACTCTGAGTAGCAGACTGATAGAGAGAAGACAACAGTCCAACCTCACACTCTGAGTAGCAGACTGATAGAGAGAAGACAACAGTCCAACCTCACACTCTGAGTAGTAGACTGATAGAGAGAAGACAACAGTCCAACCTCACACTCTGAGTAGCAGACTGATACAGAGAAGACAACAGTCCAACCTCACACTCTGAGTAGCAGACTGATAGAGAGAAGACAACAGTCCAACCTCACACTCTGAGTAGCAGACTGATAGAGAGAAGACAACAGTCCAACCTCACACTCTGAGTAGCAGACTGATAGAGAGAAGACAACAGTCCAACCTCACACTCTGAGTAGCAGACTGATAGAGAGAAGACAACAGTCCAACCTCAAACTCTGGGTAGCAGACTGATACAGAGAAGACAACAGTCCAACCTCACACTCTGAGTAGCATACTGATACAGAGAAGACAACAGTCCAACCTCACACTCTGAGTAGCAGACTGATAGAGAGAAGACAACAGTCCAACCTCACACTCTGAGTAGCAGACTGATGGAGAGAAGACAACAGTCCAACCTCACACTCTGAGTAGCAGACTGATAGAGAGAAGACAACAGTCCAACCTCACACTCTGAGTAGCAGACTGATGGAGAGAAGACAACAGTCCAACCTCACACTCTGAGTAGCAGACTGATAGAGAGAAGACAACAGTCCAACCTCACACTCTGAGTAGCAGACTGATAGAGAGAAGACAACAGTCCAACCTCACACTCTGAGTAGCAGACTGATAGAGAGAAGACAACAGTCCAACCTCACACTCTGAGTAGCAGACTGATAGAGAGAAGACAACAGTCCAACC
This sequence comes from Oncorhynchus keta, assembly GCF_023373465.1. NCBI lineage: Eukaryota > Metazoa > Chordata > Actinopteri > Salmoniformes > Salmonidae > Oncorhynchus > Oncorhynchus keta. The sequence goes on along the minus strand of NC_068450.1, from coordinate 14,177,894 downwards.
TCACACTCTGAGTAGCAGACTGATAGAGAGAAGACAACAGTCCAACCTCACACTCTGAGTAGCAGACTGATGGAGAGAAGACAACAGTCCAACCTCACACTCTGAGTAGTAGACTGATAGAGAGAAGACAACAGTCCAACCTCACACTCTGAGTAGCAGACTGATAGAGAGAAGACAACAGTCCAACCTCACACTCTGAGTAGCAGACTGATAGAGAGAAGACAACAGTCCAACCTCACACTCTGAGTAGCAGACTGATAGAGAGAAGACAACAGTCCAACCTCACACTCTGAGTAGCAGACTGATACAGAGAAGACAACAGTCCAACCTCACACTCTGAGTAGCAGACTGATACAGAGAAGACAACAGTCCAACCTCACACTCTGAGTAGCAGACTGATGGAGAGAAGACAACAGTCCAACCTCACACTCTGAGTAGCAGACTGATACAGAGAAGACAACAGTCCAACCTCACACTCTGAGTAGCAGACTGATACAGAGAAGACAACAGTCCAACCTCACACTCTGAGTAGCAGACTGATGGAGAGAAGACAACAGTCCAACCTCACACTCTGAGTAGTAGACTGATAGAGAGAAGACAACAGTCCAACCTCACACTCTGAGTAGCAGACTGATAGAGAGAAGACAACAGTCCAACCTCACACTCTGAGTAGCAGACTGATAGAGAGAAGACAACAGTCCAACCTCACACTCTGAGTAGCAGACTGATAGAGAGAAGACAACAGTCCAACCTCAAACTCTGGGTAGCAGACTGATACAGAGAAGACAACAGTCCAACCTCACACTCTGAGTAGCAGACTGATAGAGAGAAGACAACAGTCCAACCTCACACTCTGAGTAGCAGACTGATAGAGAGAAGACAACAGTCCAACCTCACACTCTGAGTAGCAGACTGATACAGAGAAGACAACAGTCCAACCTCACACTCTGAGTAGCAGACTGATGGAGAGAAGACAACAGTCCAACCTCACACTCTGAGTAGCAGACTGATACAGAGAAGACAACAGTCCAACCTCACACTCTGAGTAGCAGACTGATAGAGAGAAGACAACAGTCCAACCTCACACTCTGAGTAGCAGACTGATAGAGAGAAGACAACAGTCCAACCTCACACTCTGAGTAGCAGACTGATAGAGAGAAGACAACAGTCCAACCTCACACTCTGAGTAGCAGACTGATAGAGAGAAGACAACAGTCCAACCTCAAACTCTGGGTAGCAGACTGATACAGAGAAGACAACAGTCCAACCTCACACTCTGAGTAGCAGACTGATACAGAGAAGACAACAGTCCAACCTCACACTCTGAGTAGCAGACTGATAGAGAGAAGACAACAGTCCAACCTCACACTCTGAGTAGCAGACTGATGGAGAGAAGACAACAGTCCAACCTCACACTCTGAGTAGCAGACTGATAGAGAGAAGACAACAGTCCAACCTCACACTCTGAGTAGCAGACTGATGAGAGAAGACAACAGTCCAACCTCACACTCTGAGTAGCAGACTGATAGAGAGAAGACAACAGTCCAACCTCACACTCTGAGTAGCAGACTGATACAGAGAAGACAACAGTCCAACCTCACACTCTGAGTAGCAGACTGATAGAGAGAAGACAACAGTCCAACCTCACACTCTGAGTAGCAGACTGATAGAGAGAAGACAACAGTCCAACCTCACACTCTGAGTAGCAGACTGATAGAGAGAAGACAACAGTCCAACCTCACACTCTGAGTAGCAGACTGATAGAGAGAAGACAACAGTCCAACCTCACACTCTGAGTAGCAGACTGATAGAGAGAAGACAACAGTCCAACCTCACACTCTGAGTAGCAGACTGATACAGAGAAGACAACAGTCCAACCTCACACTCTGAGTAGCAGACTGATACAGAGAAGACAACAGTCCAACCTCACACTCTGAGTAGCAGACTGATGGAGAGAAGACAACAGTCCAACCTCACACTCTGAGTAGCAGACTGATACAGAGAAGACAACAGTCCAACCTCACACTCTGAGTAGCAGACTGATACAGAGAAGACAACAGTCCAACCTCACACTCTGAGTAGCAGACTGATGGAGAGAAGACAACAGTCCAACCTCACACTCTGAGTAGTAGACTGATAGAGAGAAGACAACAGTCCAACCTCACACTCTGAGTAGCAGACTGATAGAGAGAAGACAACAGTCCAACCTCACACTCTGAGTAGCAGACTGATAGAGAGAAGACAACAGTCCAACCTCACACTCTGAGTAGCAGACTGATAGAGAGAAGACAACAGTCCAACCTCAAACTCTGGGTAGCAGACTGATACAGAGAAGACAACAGTCCAACCTCACACTCTGAGTAGCAGACTGATAGAGAGAAGACAACAGTCCAACCTCACACTCTGAGTAGCAGACTGATAGAGAGAAGACAACAGTCCAACCTCACACTCTGAGTAGCAGACTGATAGAGAGAAGACAACAGTCCAACCTCACACTCTGAGTAGCAGACTGATGGAGAGAAGACAACAGTCCAACCTCACACTCTGAGTAGCAGACTGATAGAGAGAAGACAACAGTCCAACCTCACACTCTGAGTAGCAGACTGATGGAGAGAAGACAACAGTCCAACCTCACACTCTGAGTAGCAGACTGATGAGAAGACAACAGTCCAACCTCACACTCTGAGAGTAGACTGATAGAGAGAAGACAACAGTCCAACCTCACACTCTGAGTAGCAGACTGATACAGAGAAGACAACAGTCCAACCTCACACTCTGAGTAGCAGACTGATGGAGAGAAGACAACAGTCCAACCTCACACTCTGAGTAGTAGACTGATAGAGAGAAGACAACAGTCCAACCTCACACTCTGAGTAGCAGACTGATAGAGAGAAGACAACAGTCCAACCTCACACTCTGAGTAGCAGACTGATAGAGAGAAGACAACAGTCCAACCTCACACTCTGAGTAGCAGACTGATAGAGAGAAGACAACAGTCCAACCTCACACTCTGAGTAGCAGACTGATAGAGAGAAGACAACAGTCCAACCTCACACTCTGAGTAGCAGACTGATAGAGAGAAGACAACAGTCCAACCTCAAACTCTGGGTAGCAGACTGATACAGAGAAGACAACAGTCCAACCTCACACTCTGAGTAGCAGACTGATAGAGAGAAGACAACAGTCCAACCTCACACTCTGAGTAGCAGACTGATAGAGAGAAGACAACAGTCCAACCTCACACTCTGAGTAGCAGACTGATGGAGAGAAGACAACAGTCCAACCTCACACTCTGAGTAGCAGACTGATAGAGAGAAGACAACAGTCCAACCTCACACTCTGAGTAGCAGACTGATGGAGAGAAGACAACAGTCCAACCTCACACTCTGAGTAGCAGACTGATAGAGAGAAGACAACAGTCCAACCTCACACTCTGAGTAGTAGACTGATAGAGAGAAGACAACAGTCCAACCTCACACTCTGAGTAGCAGACTGATACAGAGAAGACAACAGTCCAACCTCACACTCTGAGTAGCAGACTGATAGAGAGAAGACAACAGTCCAACCTCACACTCTGAGTAGCAGACTGATGAGAGAAGACAACAGTCCAACCTCACACTCTGAGTAGTAGACTGATAGAGAGAAGACAACAGTCCAACCTCACACTCTGAGTAGCAGACTGATAGAGAGAAGACAACAGTCCAACCTCACACTCTGAGTAGCAGACTGATAGAGAGAAGACAACAGTCCAACCTCACACTCTGAGTAGCAGACTGATAGAGAGAAGACAACAGTCCAACCTCACACTCTGAGTAGCAGACTGATAGAGAGAAGACAACAGTCCAACCTCACACTCTGAGTAGCAGACTGATAGAGAGAAGACAACAGTCCAACCTCAAACTCTGGGTAGCAGACTGATACAGAGAAGACAACAGTCCAACACCACACTCTGAGTAGCTGACTGATAGAGAGAAGACAACAGTCCAACCTCACACTCTGAGTAGCAGACTGATAGAGAGAAGACAACAGTCCAACCTCACACTCTGAGTAGCAGACTGATAGAGAGAAGACAACAAACAGTCCAACCTCACACTCTGAGTAGCAGACTGATAGAGAGAAGACAACAGTCCAACCTCACACTCTGGGTAGCAGACTGATAGAGAGAAGACAACAGTCCAACCTCACACTCTGGGTAGCAGACTGATAGAGAGAAGACAACAGTCCAACCTCACACTCTGAGTAGCTGACTGATAGAGAGAAGACAACAGTCCAACCTCACACTCTGAGTAGCTGACTGATAGAGAGAAGACAACAGTCCAACCTCACACTCTAAGTAGCAGACTGATAGAGAGAAGACAACAGTCCAACCTCACACTCTGAGTAGCAGACTGATAGAGAGAAGACAACAAACAGTCCAACCTCACACTCTGAGTAGCAGACTGATAGAGAGAAGACAACAGTCCAACCTCACACTCTGGGTAGCAGACTGATACAGAGAAGACAACAGTCCAACACCACACTCTGAGTAGCTGACTGATAGAGAGAAGACAACAGTCCAACCTCACACTCTGAGTAGCAGACTGATAGAGAGAAGACAACAGTCCAACCTCACACTCTGAGTAGCAGACTGATGAGAGAAGACAACAGTCCAACCTCACACTCTGAGTAGCAGACTGATGGAGAGAAGACAACAGTCCAACCTCACACTCTGAGTAGCAGACTGATAGAGAGAAGACAACAGTCCAACCTCACACTCTGAGTAGCAGACTGATAGAGAGAAGACAACAGTCCAACCTCACACTCTGGGTAGCAGACTGATACAGAGAAGACAACAGTCCAACCTCACACTCTGAGTAGCAGACTGATACAGAGAAGACAACAGTCCAACCTCACACTCTGAGTAGCAGACTGATAGAGAGAAGACAACAGTCCAACCTCACACTCTGAGTAGCAGACTGATAGAGAGAAGACAACAGTCCAACCTCACACTCTGAGTAGCAGACTGATAGAGAGAAGACAACAGTCCAACCTCACACTCTGAGTAGCAGACTGAGAGAGAGAAGACAACAGTCCAACCTCACACTCTGAGTAGCAGACTGATACAGAAGACAACAGTCCAACCTCACACTCTGAGTAGCAGACTGATAGAGAGAAGACAACAGTCCAACCTCACACTCTGAGTAGCAGACTGATAGAGAGAAGACAACAGTCCAACCTCACACTCTGAGTAGCAGACTGATGGAGAGAAGACAACAGTCCAACCTCACACTCTGAGTAGCAGACTGATAGAGAGAAGACAACAGTCCAACCTCACACTCTGAGTAGCAGACTGATGGAGAGAAGACAACAGTCCAACCTCACACTCTGAGTAGCAGACTGATAGAGAGAAGACAACAGTCCAACCTCACACTCTGAGTAGTAGACTGATAGAGAAGACAACAGTCCAACCTCACACTCTGAGTAGCAGACTGATACAGAGAAGACAACAGTCCAACCTCACACTCTGAGTAGCAGACTGATAGAGAAGACAACAGTCCAACCTCACACTCTGAGTAGCAGACTGATGAGAGAAGACAACAGTCCAACCTCACACTCTGAGTAGTAGACTGATAGAGAGAAGACAACAGTCCAACCTCACACTCTGAGTAGCAGACTGATAGAGAGAAGACAACAGTCCAACCTCACACTCTGAGTAGCAGACTGATAGAGAGAAGACAACAGTCCAACCTCACACTCTGAGTAGCAGACTGATAGAGAAGACAACAGTCCAACCTCACACTCTGAGTAGCAGACTGATAGAGAGAAGACAACAGTCCAACCTCACACTCTGAGTAGCAGACTGATAGAGAGAAGACAACAGTCCAACCTCAAACTCTGGGTAGCAGACTGATACAGAGAAGACAACAGTCCAACACCACACTCTGAGTAGCTGACTGATAGAGAGAAGACAACAGTCCAACCTCACACTCTGAGTAGCAGACTGATAGAGAGAAGACAACAGTCCAACCTCACACTCTGAGTAGCAGACTGATAGAGAGAAGACAACAAACAGTCCAACCTCACACTCTGAGTAGCAGACTGATAGAGAGAAGACAACAGTCCAACCTCACACTCTGGGTAGCAGACTGATACAGAGAAGACAACAGTCCAACACCACACTCTGAGTAGCTGACTGATAGAGAGAAGACAACAGTCCAACCTCACACTCTGATTAGCAGACTGATACAGAGAAGACAACAGTCCAACCTCACACTCTGAGTAGCAGACTGAGAGAGAAGACAACAGTCCAACCTCACACTCTGGGTAGCAGACTGATAGAGCGAAGACAACAGTCCAACCTCACACTCTGAGTAGCTGACTGATAGAGAGAAGACAACAGTCCAACCTCACACTCTGAGTAGCTGACTGATAGAGAGAAGACAACAGTCCAACCTCACACTCTGAGTAGCAGACTGATAGAGAGAAGACAACAGTCCAACCTCACACTCTGAGTAGCAGACTGATAGAGAGAAGACAACAAACAGTCCAACCTCACACTCTGAGTAGCAGACTGATAGAGAGAAGACAACAGTCCAACCTCACACTCTGGGTAGCAGACTGATACAGAGAAGACAACAGTCCAACACCACACTCTGAGTAGCTGACTGATAGAGAGAAGACAACAGTCCAACCTCACACTCTGAGTAGCAGACTGATAGAGAGAAGACAACAGTCCAACCTCACACTCTGAGTAGCAGACTGATGGAGAGAAGACAACAGTCCAACCTCACACTCTGAGTAGCAGACTGATGGAGAGAAGACAACAGTCCAACCTCACACTCTGAGTAGCAGACTGATAGAGAGAAGACAACAGTCCAACCTCACACTCTGAGTAGCAGACTGATAGAGAGAAGACAACAGTCCAACCTCACACTCTGGGTAGCAGACTGATACAGAGAAGACAACAGTCCAACCTCACACTCTGAGTAGCAGACTGATACAGAGAAGACAACAGTCCAACCTCACACTCTGAGTAGCAGACTGATAGAGAGAAGACAACAGTCCAACCTCACACTCTGAGTAGCAGACTGATAGAGAGAAGACAACAGTCCAACCTCACACTCTGAGTAGCAGACTGATAGAGAGAAGACAACAGTCCAACCTCACACTCTGAGTAGCAGACTGAGAGAGAAGACAACAGTCCAACCTCACACTCTGAGTAGCAGACTGATAGAGAGAAGACAACAGTCCAACCTCACACTCTGAGTAGCAGACTGATACAGAGGAGACAACAGTCCAACCTCACACTCTGAGTAGCAGACTGATAGAGAAGACAACAGTCCAACCTCACACTCTGAGTAGCAGACTGATAGAGAGAAGACAACAGTCCAACCTCACACTCTGGGTAGCAGACTGATACAGAGGAGACAACAGTCCAACCTCACACTCTGAGTAGCAGACTGATAGAGAGAAGACAACAGTCCAACCTCACACTCTGAGTAGCAGACTGATACAGAGAAGACAACAGTCCAACCTCACACTCTGAGTAGCAGACTGATAGAGAGAAGACATCAGTCCAATCTCACACTCTGAGTAGCAGACTGATAGAGAGAAGACAACAGTCCAACCTCACACTCTGAGTAGCAGACTGATAGAGAAGACAACAGTCCAACCTCACACTCTGAGTAGCAGACTGATACAGAGAGAGACAACAGTCCAACCTCACACTCTGAGTAGCAGACTGAGAGAGAAGACAACAGTCCAACCTCACACTCTGAGTAGCAGACTGATAGAGGAAGACAACAGTCCAACCTCACACTCTGAGTAGCAGACTGATAGAGAGAAGACAACAGTCCAACCTCACACTCTGAGTAGCAGACTGATAGAGAAGACAACAGTCCAACCTCACACTCTGAGTAGCAGACTGATAGAGAGAAGACAACAGTCCAACCTCACACTCTGAGTAGCAGACTGATAGAGAGAAGACAACAGTCAACCTCACACTCTGAGTAGCAGACTGATAGAGAGAAGACAACAGTCCAACCTCACACTCTGAGTAGCAGACTGAGAGAGAAGACAACAGTCCAACCTCACACTCTGAGTAGTAGACTGATAGAGGGAGACAACAGTCCAACACCACACTCTGAGTAGCAGACTGATACAGAGAAGACAACAGTCCAACCTCACACTCTGAGTAGCAGACTGATAGAGAGAAGACAACAGTCCAACCTCACACTCTGAGTAGCAGACTGATAGAGAGAAGACAACAGTCCAACCTCACACTCTGAGTAGCAGACTGATACAGAGAAGACAACAGTCCAACCTCACACTCTGAGTAGCAGACTGATAGAGAGAAGACAACAGTCCAACCTCACACTCTGAGTAGCAGACTGATAGAGAGAAGACAACAGTCCAACCTCACACTCTGAGTAGCAGACTGATAGAGAGAAGACAACAGTCCAACCTCACACTCTGAGTAGCAGACTGATAGAGAGAAGACAACAGTCCAACCTCACACTCTGGTAGCAGACTGATAGAGAGAAGACAACAGTCCAACCTCACACTCTGAGTAGCTGACTGATAGAGAGAAGACAACAGTCCAACCTCACACTCTGAGTAGCAGACTGATAGAGAGAAGACAACAGTCCAACCTCACACTCTGAGTAGCAGACTGATAGAGAGAAGACAACAGTCCAACCTCACACTCTGGGTAGCAGACTGATACAGAGAAGACAACAGTCCAACCTCACACTCTGAGTAGCAGACTGATAGAGAGAAGACAACAGTCCAACCTCACACTCTAGCAGACTGATAGAGAAGACAACAGTCAACCTCACACTCTGAGTAGCAGACTGATAGAGAGAAGACAACAGTCCAACCTCACACTCTGAGTAGCAGACTGATGGAGAGAAGACAACAGTCCAACCTCACACTCTGAGTAGCAGACTGATGGAGAGAAGACAACAGTCCAACCTCACACTCTGAGTAGCAGACTGATAGAGAGAAGACAACAGTCCAACCTCACACTCTGAGTAGCAGACTGATAGAGAGAAGACAACAGTCCAACCTCACACTCTGGGTAGCAGACTGATACAGAGAAGACAACAGTCCAACCTCACACTCTGAGTAGCAGACTGATACAGAGAAGACAACAGTCCAACCTCACACTCTGAGTAGCAGACTGATAGAGAGAAGACAACAGTCCAACCTCACACTCTGAGTAGCAGACTGATAGAGAGAAGACAACAGTCCAACCTCACACTCTGAGTAGCAGACTGATAGAGAGAAGACAACAGTCAACCTCACACTCTGAGTAGCAGACTGATAGAGAGAAGACAACAGTCCAACCTCACACTCTGAGTAGCAGACTGATAGAGAGAAGACAACAGTCCAACCTCACACTCTGAGTAGCAGACTGAGAGAGAAGACAACAGTCAACCTCACACTCTGACTGTAGACAACAGACTGATAGACTGAGAAGACAACAGTCCAACCTCACACTCTGAGTAGCAGACTGATAGAGAGAAGACAACAGTCCAACCTCACACTCTGAGTAGCAGACTGATAGAGAGAAGACAACAGTCCAACCTCACACTCTGAGTAGCAGACTGATACAGAGAAGACAACAGTCCAACCTCACACTCTGAGTAGCAGACTGATAGAGAGAAGACAACAGTCCAACCTCACACTCTGAGTAGCAGACTGATAGAGAGAAGACAACAGTCCAACCTCACACTCTGAGTAGCAGACTGATAGAGAAGACAACAGTCCAAGACTCTGAGTAGCAGAGAGAGAAGACAACAGTCAACCTCACACTCTGAGTAGCAGACTGATGGAGAGAAGACAACAGTCCAACCTCACACTCTGAGTAGCAGACTGATAGAGAGAAGACAACAGTCCAACCTCACACTCTGAGTAGCAGACTGATAGAGAGAAGACAACAGTCCAACCTCACACTCTGGGTAGCAGACTGATAGAGAGAAGACAACAGTCCAACCTCACACTCTGAGTAGCTGACTGATAGAGAAGACAGTCCAACCTCACACTCTGAGTAGCAGACTGATAGAGAGAAGACAACAGTCCAACCTCACACTCTGAGTAGCAGACTGATAGAGAGAAGACAACAGTCCAACCTCACACTCTGAGTAGCAGACTGATACAGAGAAGACAACAGTCCAACCTCACACTCTGAGTAGCAGACTGATAGAGAGAAGACAACAGTCCAACCTCACACTCTGAGTAGCAGACTGATACAGAGAAGACAACAGTCAACCTCACACTCTGAGTAGCAGACTGATACAGAGAAGACAACAGTCAACCTCACACTCTGAGTAGCAGACTGATGGAGAGAAGACAACAGTCCAACCTCACACTCTGAGTAGCAGACTGATAGAGAGAAGACAACAGTCAACCTCACACTCTGAGTAGCAGACTGATAGAGAGAAGACAACAGTCCAACCTCACACTCTGAGTAGCAGACTGATAGAGAGAAGACAACAGTCAACCTCACACTCTGGGTAGCAGACTGAGAAGACAACAGTCAACCTCACACTCTGAGTAGCAGACTGATACAGAAGACAACAGTCCAACCTCACACTCTGAGTAGCAGACTGATAGAGAGAAGACAACAGTCCAACCTCACACTCTGAGTAGCAGACTGATAGCAGACTGAGAGAAGACAACAGTCAACCTCACACTCTGAGTAGCAGACTAGCAGACTGAGTAGCAGACTGAGAAGACAACAGTCCAACCTCACACTCTGAGTAGCAGACTGATAGAGAGAAGACAACAGTCCAACCTCACACTCTGAGTAGCAGACTGATAGAGAGAAGACAACAGTCAACCTCACACTCTGAGTAGCAGACTGATAGAGAGAAGACAACAGTCAACCTCACACTCTGAGTAGCAGACTGATAGAGAAGACAACAGTCCAACCTCAAACTCTGGGTAGCAGACACTCCAACCTCACACTCTGAGTAGCAGACTGATAGAGAGAAGACAACAGTCCAACCTCACACTCTGAGTAGCTGACTGATAGAGAGACAACAGTCCAACCTCACACTCTGAGTAGCAGACTGATACAGAGGAGACAACAGTCCAACCTCACACTCTGAGTAGCAGACTGATAGAGAGAAGACAACAGTCCAACCTCACACTCTGAGTAGCAGACTGATAGAGAGAAGACAACAGTCCAACCTCACACTCTGGGTAGCAGACTGATACAGAAGGAGACAACAGTCCAACCTCACACTCTGAGTAGCAGACTGATAGAGAGAAGACAACAGTCCAACCTCACACTCTGAGTAGCAGACTGATAGAGAGAAGACAACAGTCCAACCTCACACTCTGAGTAGCAGACTGATAGAGAGAAGACATCAGTCCAACCTCACACTCTGAGTAGCAGACTGATAGAGAGAAGACAACAGTCCAACCTCACACTCTGAGTAGCAGACTGATAGAGAGAAGACAACAGTCCAACCTCACACTCTGAGTAGCAGACTGATACAGAGAAGACAACAGTCCAACCTCACACTCTGCAGTGAGAGAAGCAGACTGATAGCAGACTGATAGAAGACAACAGTCCAACCTCACACTCTGAGTAGCAGACTGATAGAGAGAAGACAACAGTCCAACCTCACACTCTGAGTAGCAGACTGATAGAGAAGACAACAGTCCAACCTCACACTCTGAGTAGCAGACTGATAGAGAGAAGACAACAGTCCAACCTCACACTCTGAGTAGCAGACTGATAGAGAGAAGACAACAGTCCAACCTCACACTCTGAGTAGCAGACTGATAGAGAGAAGACAACAGTCCAACCTCACACTCTGAGTAGCAGACTGAGAGAGAAGACAACAGTCAACCTCACACTCTGAGTAGTAGACTGATAGAGGAGACAACAGTCCAACACCACACTCTGAGTAGCAGACTGATACAGAGAAGACAACAGTCCAACCTCACACTCTGAGTAGCAGACTGATAGAGAGAAGACAACAGTCCAACCTCACACTCTGAGTAGCAGACTGATAGAGAGAAGACAACAGTCCAACCTCACACTCTGAGTAGCAGACTGATACAGAGAAGACAACAGTCCAACCTCACACTCTGAGTAGCAGACTGATAGAGAAGACAACAGTCCAACCTCACACTCTGAGTAGCAGACTGATAGAGAGAAGACTACAGTCCAACCTCACACTCTGAGTAGCAGACTGATAGAGAAGACAACAGTCCAACCTCACACTCTGAGTAGCAGACTGATGGAGAGAAGACAACAGTCAACCTCACACTCTGAGTAGCAGACTGATGGAGAGAAGACAACAGTCCAACCTCACACTCTGAGTAGCAGACTGATAGAGAAGACAACAGTCCAACCTCACACTCTGAGTAGCAGACTGATAGAGAGAAGACAACAGTCAACCTCACACTCTGGGTAGCAGACTGATAGAGCGAAGACAACAGTCCAACCTCACACTCTGAGTAGCTGACTGATAGAGAGAAGACAACAGTCCAACCTCACACTCTGAGTAGCAGACTGATAGAGAGAAGACAACAGTCCAACCTCACACTCTGAGTAGCAGACTGATAGAGAGAAGACAACAGTCCAACCTCACACTCTGGGTAGCAGACTGATACAGAGGAGACAACAGTCCAACCTCACACTCTGAGTAGCAGACTGATAGAGAGAAGACAACAGTCCAACCTCACACTCTGAGTAGCAGACTGATACAGAGAAGACAACAGTCCAACCTCACACTCTGAGTAGCAGACTGATAGAGAGAAGACAACCAACCTCACACTCTGAGTAGCAGACTGATAGAGAGAAGACTACAGTCCAACCTCACACTCTGAGTAGCAGACTGATAGAGAGAAGACAACAGTCCAACCTCACACTCTGAGTAGCAGTCCAACCTCACACTCTGAGTAGCAGACTGATGGAGAGAAGACAACAGTCCAACCTCACACTCTGAGTAGCAGACTGATAGAGAGAAGACAACAGTCCAACCTCACACTCTGAGTAGCAGACTGATAGAGAGAAGACAACAGTCCAACCTCACACTCTGGGTAGCAGACTGATAGAGCGGAAGACAACAGTCCAACCTCACACTCTGAGTAGCTGACTGATAGAGAGAAGACAACAGTCCAACCTCACACTCTGAGTAGCAGACTGATAGAGAGAAGACAACAGTCCAACCTCACACTCTGAGTAGCAGACTGATAGAGAGAAGACAACAGTCCAACCTCACACTCTGGGTAGCAGACTGATACAGAGAGACAACAGTCCAACCTCACACTCTGAGTAGCAGACTGATAGAGAGAAGACAACAGTCCAACCTCACACTCTGAGTAGCAGACTGATACAGAGAAGACAACAGTCCAACCTCACACTCTGAGTAGCAGACTGATAGAGAGAAGACAACAGTCCAACCTCACACTCTGAGTAGCAGACTGATACAGAGAAGACAACAGTCCAACCTCACACTCTGAGTAGCAGACTGATAGAGAGAAGACAACAGTCCAACCTCACACTCTGGGTAGCAGACTGATAGAGCGAAGACAACAGTCCAACCTCACACTCTGAGTAGCTGACTGATAGAGAGAAGACAACAGTCCAACCTCACACTCTGAGTAGCAGACTGATAGAGAGAAGACAACAGTCCAACCTCACACTCTGAGTAGCAGACTGATAGAGAGAAGACAACAGTCCAACCTCACACTCTGGGTAGCAGACTGATACAGAGGAGACAACAGTCCAACCTCACACTCTGAGTAGCAGACTGATAGAGAGAAGACAACAGTCCAACCTCACACTCTGAGTAGCAGACTGATACAGAGAAGACAACAGTCCAACCTCACACTCTGAGTAGCAGACTGATAGAGAGAAGACAACAGTCCAACCTCACACTCTGAGTAGCAGACTGATGGAGAGAAGACAACAGTCCAACCTCACACTCTGAGTAGCAGACTGATAGAGAGAAGACAACAGTCCAACCTCACACTCTGAGTAGCAGACTGATAGAGAGAAGACAACAGTCCAACCTCACACTCTGGGTAGCAGACTGATACAGAGAAGACAACAGTCCAACACCACACTCTGAGTAGCTGACTGATAGAGAAGACAACAGTCCAACCTCACACTCTGGGTAGCAGACTGATAGAGAGAAGACAACAGTCCAACCTCACACTCTGAGTAGCAGACTGATAGAGAGAAGACAACAAACAGTCCAACCTCACACTCTGAGTAGCAGACTGATAGAGAGAAGACAACAGTCCAACCTCACACTCTGGGTAGCAGACTGATACAGAGAAGACAACAGTCCAACACCACACTCTGAGTAGCTGACTGATAGAGAGAAGACAACAGTCAACCTCACACTCTGAGTAGCAGACTGATACAGAGAAGACAACAGTCCAACCTCACACTCTGAGTAGCAGACTGATAGAGAGAAGACAACAGTCCAACCTCACACTCTGGGTAGCAGACTGATAGAGAAGACAACAGTCCAACCTCACACTCTGAGTAGCTGACTGATAGAGAGAAGACAACAGTCCAACCTCACACTCTGAGTAGCAGACTGATAGAGAGAAGACAACAGTCCAACCTCACACTCTGAGTAGCAGACTGATAGAGAGAAGACAACAGTCCAACCTCACACTCTGGGTAGCAGACTGATACAGAGGAGACAACAGTCCAACCTCACACTCTGAGTAGCAGACTGATAGAGAGAAGACAACAGTCCAACCTCACACTCTGAGTAGCAGACTGATACAGAGAAGACAACAGTCCAACCTCACACTCTGAGTAGCAGACTGATAGAGAGAAGACAACAGTCCAACCTCACACTCTGAGTAGCAGACTGATAGAGAGAAGACAACAGTCCAACCTCACACTCTGAGTAGCAGACTGATAGAGAGAAGACAACAGTCCAACCTCACACTCTGAGTAGCAGACTGATAGAGAGAAGACAACAGTCCAACCTCACACTCTGGAGTAGCAGACTGATACAGAGAAGACAACAGTCCAACACCACACTCTGAGTAGCTGACTGATAGAGAGAAGACAACAGTCCAACCTCACACTCTGAGTAGCAGACTGATAGAGAGAAGACAACAGTCCAACCTCACACTCTGAGTAGCAGACTGATAGAGAGAAGACAACAGTCCAACCTCACACTCTGGGTAGCAGACTGATACAGAGAAGACAACAGTCCAACACCACACTCTGAGTAGCTGACTGATAGAGAGAAGACAACAGTCCAACCTCACACTCTGAGTAGCAGACTGATACAGAGAAGACAACAGTCCAACCTCACACTCTGAGTAGCAGACTGATAGAGAGAAGACAACAGTCCAACCTCACACTCTGGGTAGCAGACTGATAGAGCGAAGACAACAGTCCAACCTCACACTCTGAGTAGCTGACTGATAGAGAGAAGACAACAGTCCAACCTCACACTCTGAGTAGCAGACTGATAGAGAGAAGACAACAGTCCAACCTCACACTCTGAGTAGCAGACTGATAGAGAGAAGACAACAGTCCAACCTCACACTCTGGGTAGCAGACTGATACAGAGGAGACAACAGTCCAACCTCACACTCTGAGTAGCAGACTGATAGAGAGAAGACAACAGTCCAACCTCACACTCTGAGTAGCAGACTGATACAGAGAAGACAACAGTCCAACCTCACACTCTGAGTAGCAGACTGATAGAGAGAAGACATCAGTCCAATCTCACACTCTGAGTAGCAGACTGATAGAGAGAAGACAACAGTCCAACCTCACACTCTGAGTAGCAGACTGATAGAGAGAAGACAACAGTCCAACCTCACACTCTGAGTAGCAGACTGATACAGAGGAGACAACAGTCCAACCTCACACTCTGAGTAGCAGACTGAGAGAGAAGACAACAGTCCAACCTCACACTCTGAGTAGCAGACTGATAGAGGAGACAACAGTCCAACCTCACACTCTGAGTAGCAGACTGATAGAGAGAAGACAACAGTCCAACCTCACACTCTGAGTAGCAGACTGATAGAGAAGACAACAGTCCAACCTCACACTCTGAGTAGCAGACTGATAGAGAGAAGACAACAGTCCAACCTCACACTCTGAGTAGCAGACTGATAGAGAAGACAACAGTCCAACCTCACACTCTGAGTAGCAGACTGATAGAGAGAAGACAACAGTCCAACCTCACACTCTGAGTAGCAGACTGAGAGAGAAGACAACAGTCCAACCTCACACTTTGAGTAGTAGACTGATAGAGGGGAGACAACAGTCCAACACCACACTCTGAGTAGCAGACTGATACAGAGAAGACAACAGTCCAACCTCACACTCTGAGTAGCAGACTGATAGAGAGAAGACAACAGTCCAACCTCACACTCTGAGTAGCAGACTGATAGAGAGAAGACAACAGTCCAACCTCACACTCTGAGTAGCAGACTGATACAGAGAAGACAACAGTCCAACCTCACACTCTGAGTAGCAGACTGATAGAGAGAAGACAACAGTCCAACCTCACACTCTGGGTAGCAGACTGATACAGAAGACAACAGTCCAACACCACACTCTGAGTAGCTGACTGATAGAGAGAAGACAACAGTCCAACCTCACACTCTGAGTAGCAGACTGATAGAGAGAAGTCAACAGTCCAACCTCACACTCTGAGTAGCAGACTGATAGAGAGAAGACAACAGTCCAACCTCACACTCTGAGTAGCAGACTGATACAGAGAAGACAACAGTCCAACCTCACACTCTGAGTAGCAGACTGATAGAGAGAAGACAACAGTCCAACCTCACACTCTGAGTAGCAGACTGATAGAGAGAAGACAACAGTCCAACCTCACACTCTGAGTAGCAGACTGATAGAGAGAAGACAACAGTCCAACCTCACACTCTGAGTAGCAGACTGATGGAGAGAAGACAACAGTCCAACCTCACACTCTGAGTAGCAGACTGATGGAGAGAAGACAACAGTCCAACCTCACACTCTGAGTAGCAGACTGATAGAGAGAAGACAACAGTCCAACCTCACACTCTGAGTAGCAGACTGATAGAGAGAAGACAACAGTCCAACCTCACACTCTGGGTAGCAGACTTATAGAGCGAAGACAACAGTCCAACCTCACACTCTGAGTAGCTGACTGATAGAGAGAAGACAACAGTCCAACCTCACACTCTGAGTAGCAGACTGATAGAGAGAAGACAACAGTCCAACCTCACACTCTGAGTAGCAGACTGATAGAGAGAAGACAACAGTCCAACCTCACACTCTGGGTAGCAGACTGATACAGAGGAGACAACAGTCCAACCTCACACTCTGAGTAGCAGACTGATAGAGAGAAGACAACAGTCCAACCTCACACTCTGAGTAGCAGACTGATACAGAGAAGACAACAGTCCAACCTCACACTCTGAGTAGCAGACTGATAGAGAGAAGACAACAGTCCAACCTCACACTCTGAGTAGCAGACTGATAGAGAGAAGACAACAGTCCAACCTCACACTCTGAGTAGCAGACTGATAGAGAGAAGACAACAGTCCAACCTCACACTCTGAGTAGCAGACTGATAGAGAGAAGACAACAGTCCAACCTCACACTCTGGGTAGCAGACTGATACAGAGAAGACAACAGTCCAACACCACACTCTGAGTAGCTGACTGATAGAGAGAAGACAACAGTCCAACCTCACACTCTGAGTAGCAGACTGATAGAGAGAAGACAACAGTCCAACCTCACACTCTGAGTAGCAGACTGATAGAGAGAAGACAACAAACAGTCCAACCTCACACTCTGAGTAGCAGACTGATAGAGAGAAGACAACAGTCCAACCTCACACTCTGGGTAGCAGACTGATACAGAGAAGACAACAGTCCAACACCACACTCTGAGTAGCTGACTGATAGAGAGAAGACAACAGTCCAACCTCACACTCTGAGTAGCAGACTGATACAGAGAAGACAACAGTCCAACCTCACACTCTGAGTAGCAGACTGATACAGAGAAGACAACAGTCCAACCTCACACTCTGAGTAGCAGACTGATAGAGAGAAGACATCAGTCCAATCTCACACTCTGAGTAGCAGACTGATAGAGAGAAGACAACAGTCCAACCTCACACTCTGAGTAGCAGACTGATAGAGAGAAGACAACAGTCCAACCTCACACTCTGGGTAGCAGACTGATACAGAGGAGACAACAGTCCAACCTCACACTCTGAGTAGCAGACTGATAGAGAGAAGACAACAGTCCAACCTCACACTCTGAGTAGCAGACTGATACAGAGAAGACAACAGTCCAACCTCACACTCTGAGTAGCAGACTGATAGAGAGAAGACAACAGTCCAACCTCACACTCTGAGTAGCAGACTGATAGAGAGAAGACAACAGTCCAACCTCACACTCTGAGTAGCAGACTGATAGAGAGAAGACAACAGTCCAACCTCACACTCTGAGTAGCAGACTGATAGAGAGAAGACAACAGTCCAACCTCACACTCTGGGTAGCAGACTGATACAGAGAAGACAACAGTCCAACACCACACTCTGAGTAGCTGACTGATAGAGAAGACAACAGTCCAACCTCACACTCTGAGTAGCAGACTGATAGAGAGAAGACAACAGTCAACCTCACACTCTGAGTAGCAGACTGATAGAGAGAAGACAACAGTCCAACCTCACACTCTGGGTAGCAGACTGATACAGAGAAGACAACAGTCCAACACCACACTCTGAGTAGCTGACTGATAGAGAGAAGACAACAGTCCAACCTCACACTCTGAGTAGCAGACTGATACAGAGAAGACAACAGTCCAACCTCACACTCTGAGTAGCAGACTGATAGAGAGAAGACAACAGTCCAACCTCACACTCTGGGTAGCAGACTGATAGAGCGAAGACAACAGTCCAACCTCACACTCTGAGTAGCTGACTGATAGAGAGAAGACAACAGTCCAACCTCACACTCTGAGTAGCAGACTGATAGAGAGAAGACAACAGTCCAACCTCACACTCTGAGTAGCAGACTGATAGAGAGAAGACAACAGTCCAACCTCACACTCTGGGTAGCAGACTGATACAGAGGAGACAACAGTCCAACCTCACACTCTGAGTAGCAGACTGATAGAGAGAAGACAACAGTCCAACCTCACACTCTGAGTAGCAGACTGATACAGAGAAGACAACAGTCCAACCTCACACTCTGAGTAGCAGACTGATAGAGAGAAGACATCAGTCCAATCTCACACTCTGAGTAGCAGACTGATAGAGAGAAGACAACAGTCCAACCTCACACTCTGAGTAGCAGACTGATAGAGAGAAGACAACAGTCCAACCTCACACTCTGAGTAGCAGACTGATACAGAGGAGACAACAGTCCAACCTCACACTCTGAGTAGCAGACTGAGAGAGAAGACAACAGTCCAACCTCACACTCTGAGTAGCAGACTGATAGAGGGAGACAACAGTCCAACCTCACACTCTGAGTAGCAGACTGATAGAGAGAAGACAACAGTCCAACCTCACACTCTGAGTAGCAGACTGATAGAGAAGACAACAGTCCAACCTCACACTCTGAGTAGCAGACTGATAGAGAGAAGACAACAGTCCAACCTCACACTCTGAGTAGCAGACTGATAGAGAAGACAACAGTCCAACCTCACACTCTGAGTAGCAGACTGATAGAGAGAAGACAACAGTCCAACCTCACACTCTGAGTAGCAGACTGAGAGAGAAGACAACAGTCCAACCTCACACTTTGAGTAGTAGACTGATAGAGGGAGACAACAGTCCAACACCACACTCTGAGTAGCAGACTGATACAGAGAAGACAACAGTCCAACCTCACACTCTGAGTAGCAGACTGATAGAGAGAAGACAACAGTCCAACCTCACACTCTGAGTAGCAGACTGATAGAGAGAAGACAACAGTCCAACCTCACACTCTGAGTAGCAGACTGATACAGAGAAGACAACAGTCCAACCTCACACTCTGAGTAGCAGACTGATAGAGAGAAGACAACAGTCCAACCTCACACTCTGGGTAGCAGACTGATACAGAGAAGACAACAGTCCAACACCACACTCTGAGTAGCTGACTGATAGAGAGAAGACAACAGTCCAACCTCACACTCTGAGTAGCAGACTGATAGAGAGAAGTCAACAGTCCAACCTCACACTCTGAGTAGCAGACTGATAGAGAGAAGACAACAGTCCAACCTCACACTCTGAGTAGCAGACTGATACAGAGAAGACAACAGTCCAACCTCACACTCTGAGTAGCAGACTGATAGAGAGAAGACAACAGTCCAACCTCACACTCTGAGTAGCAGACTGATAGAGAGAAGACAACAGTCCAACCTCACACTCTGAGTAGCAGACTGATAGAGAGAAGACAACAGTCCAACCTCACACTCTGAGTAGCAGACTGATGGAGAGAAGACAACAGTCCAACCTCACACTCTGAGTAGCAGACTGATGGAGAGAAGACAACAGTCCAACCTCACACTCTGAGTAGCAGACTGATAGAGAGAAGACAACAGTCCAACCTCACACTCTGAGTAGCAGACTGATACAGAGGAGACAACAGTCCAACCTCACACTCTGAGTAGCAGACTGATAGAGAGAAGACAACAGTCCAACCTCACACTCTGGGTAGCAGACTTATAGAGCGAAGACAACAGTCCAACCTCACACTCTGAGTAGCTGACTGATAGAGAGAAGACAACAGTCCAACCTCACACTCTGAGTAGCAGACTGATAGAGAGAAGACAACAGTCCAACCTCACACTCTGAGTAGCAGACTGATAGAGAGAAGACAACAGTCCAACCTCACACTCTGGGTAGCAGACTGATACAGAGGAGACAACAGTCCAACCTCACACTCTGAGTAGCAGACTGATAGAGAGAAGACAACAGTCCAACCTCACACTCTGAGTAGCAGACTGATACAGAGAAGACAACAGTCCAACCTCACACTCTGAGTAGCAGACTGATAGAGAGAAGACAACAGTCCAACCTCACACTCTGAGTAGCAGACTGATAGAGAGAAGACAACAGTCCAACCTCACACTCTGAGTAGCA
The DNA here is from genome assembly GCF_023373465.1 of Oncorhynchus keta. Taxonomy (NCBI): domain Eukaryota; kingdom Metazoa; phylum Chordata; class Actinopteri; order Salmoniformes; family Salmonidae; genus Oncorhynchus; species Oncorhynchus keta. Next base: position 14,156,831 of record NC_068450.1, on the reverse strand, counting down.
GACTGATAGAGAGAAGACAACAGTCCAACCTCACACTCTGAGTAGCAGACTGATAGAGAGAAGACAACAGTCCAACCTCACACTCTGGGTAGCAGACTGATACAGAGAAGACAACAGTCCAACACCACACTCTGAGTAGCTGACTGATAGAGAGAAGACAACAGTCCAACCTCACACTCTGAGTAGCAGACTGATAGAGAGAAGACAACAGTCCAACCTCACACTCTGAGTAGCAGACTGATAGAGAGAAGACAACAAACAGTCCAACCTCACACTCTGAGTAGCAGACTGATAGAGAGAAGACAACAGTCCAACCTCACACTCTGGGTAGCAGACTGATACAGAGAAGACAACAGTCCAACACCACACTCTGAGTAGCTGACTGATAGAGAGAAGACAACAGTCCAACCTCACACTCTGAGTAGCAGACTGATACAGAGAAGACAACAGTCCAACCTCACACTCTGAGTAGCAGACTGATACAGAGAAGACAACAGTCCAACCTCACACTCTGAGTAGCAGACTGATAGAGAGAAGACATCAGTCCAATCTCACACTCTGAGTAGCAGACTGATAGAGAGAAGACAACAGTCCAACCTAACACTCTGAGTAGCAGACTGATAGAGAGAAGACAACAGTCCAACCTCACACTCTGAGTAGCAGACTGATACAGAGGAGACAACAGTCCAACCTCACACTCTGAGTAGCAGACTGAGAGAGAAGACAACAGTCCAACCTCACACTCTCAGTAGCAGACCGATAGAGAGAAGACAACAGTCCAACCTCACACTCTGAGTAGCAGACTGATAGAGAAGACAACAGTCCAACCTCACACTCTGAGTAGCAGACTGATAGAGAGAAGACAACAGTCCAACCTCACACTCTGAGTAGCAGACTGATAGAGAGAAGACAACAGTCCAACCTCACACTCTGAGTAGCAGACTGATAGAGAGAAGACAACAGTCCAACCTCACACTCTGAGTAGCAGACTGAGAGAGAAGACAACAGTCCAACCTCACACTCTGAGTAGTAGACTGATAGAGGAGACAACAGTCCAACACCACACTCTGAGTAGCAGACTGATACAGAGAAGACAACAGTCCAACCTCACACTCTGAGTAGCAGACTGATAGAGAGAAGACAACAGTCCAACCTCACACTCTGAGTAGCAGACTGATAGAGAGAAGACAACAGTCCAACCTCACACTCTGAGTAGCAGACTGATACAGAGAAGACAACAGTCCAACCTCACACTCTGAGTACCAGACTGATAGAGAATAGACAACAGTCCAACCTCACACTCTGAGTAGCAGACTGATAGAGAGAAGACAACAGTCCAACCTCACACTCTGAGTAGCAGACTGATGGAGAGAAGACAACAGTCCAACCTCACACTCTGAGTAGCAGACTGATGGAGAGAAGACAACAGTCCAACCTCACACTCTGAGTAGCAGACTGATAGAGAGAAGACAACAGTCCAACCTCACACTCTGAGTAGCAGACTGATAGAGAGGAGACAACAGTCCAACCTCACACTCTGGGTAGCAGACTGATACAGAGAAGACAACAGTCCAACCTCACACTCTGAGTAGCAGACTGATAGAGAGAAGACAACAGTCCAACCTCACACTCTGAGTAGCAGACTGATAGAGAGGAGACAACAGTCCAACCTCACACTCTGAGTAGCAGACTGATACAGAAGACAACAGTCCAACCTCACACTCTGAGTAGCAGACTGATAGAGAGAAGACAACAGTCCAACCTCACACTCTGAGTAGCAGACTGATAGAGAGAAGACAACAGTCCAACCTCACACTCTGAGTAGCAGACTGATAGAGAGAAGACAACAGTCCAACCTCACACTCTGAGTAGCAGACTGATGGAGAGAAGACAACAGTCCAACCTCACACTCTGAGTAGCAGACTGATGGAGAGAAGACAACAGTCCAACCTCACACTCTGAGTAGCAGACTGATAGAGAGAAGACAACAGTCCAACCTCACACTCTGAGTAGCAGACTGATAGAGAGAAGACAACAGTCCAACCTCACACTCTGAGTAGCAGACTGATAGAGAGAAGACAACAGTCCAACCTCACACACACACACACACACACACACACACACACACACACACACACACACACACACACACACACACACACACACACACACACACACACACACACACACACACACACACACACACACACACACACACACACACACTCATCTAACGGTGAGTTAATCTTCTCCAACAGTTATCTTGAAGCAAACTAAATAATATTTCAGAAAGCATCAGTCAGTCCTTTTGAATAACCATTTGGGATGACTGCCTGAGAACATCCCCAAAGAGCAAGTCTCAGATGTATTAGAAAAGAGAAAAAGAGCAATGCAATAGATGGGCTTTTTACATCCTGTAGCTACTCAGAAGGTTTCATCATAATTACATTTGAATAATAATCAAAGAAATGATTCCATGACAAACATGTCACTTAGTACAGGAAGCGTTTGGTTGTCTGGGAGTTAAATAGACAATGCAGGTGTCTGAACGTTTGGTTGTCTGGGGAGTTAAATAGACAATGCAGGTGTCTGAACGTTTGGTTGTCTGGGAGTTAAATAGACAATGCAGGTGTCTGAACGTTTGGTTGTCTGGGAGTTAAATAGACAATGCAGGTGTCTGAACGTTTGGTTGTCTGGGAGTTAAATAGACAATGCAGGTGTCTGAACGTTGGGTTGTCTGGGAGTTAAATAGACAATGCAGGTGTCTGAACGTTTGGTTGTCTGGGGAGTTAAATAGACAATGCAGGTGTCTGAACGTTTGGTTGTCTGGGAGTTAAATAGACAATGCAGGTGTCTGAACGTTTGGTTGTCTGGGAGTTAAATAGACAATGCAGGTGTCTGAACGTTTGGTTGTCTGGGAGTTAAATAGACAATGCAGGTGTCTGAACGTTTGGTTGTCTGGGAGTTAAATAGACAATGCAGGTGTCTGAACGTTTGGTTGTCTGGGAGTTAAATAGACAATGCAGGTGTCTGAACGTTGGGTTGTCTGGGAGTTAAATAGACAATGCAGGTGTCTGAACGTTTGGTTGTCTGGGAGTTAAATAGACAATGCAGGTGTCTGAACGTTTGGTTGTCTGGGAGTTAAATAGACAATGCAGGTGTCTGAACGTTTGGTTGTCTGGGAGTTAAATAGACAATGCAGGTGTCTGAACGTTTGGTTGTCTGGGAGTTAAATAGACAATGCAGGTGTCTGAACGTTTGGTTGTCTGGGAGTTAAATAGACAATGCAGGTGTCTGAACGTTGGGTTGTCTGGGAGTTAAATAGACAATGCAGGTGTCTGAACGTTTGGTTGTCTGGGAGTTAAATAGACAATGCAGGTGTCTGAACGTTGGGTTGTCTGGGAGTTAAATAGACAATGCAGGTGTCTGAACGTTTGGTTGTCTGGGAGTTAAATAGACAATGCAGGTGTCTGAACGTTGGGTTGTCTGGGAGTTAAATAGACAATGCAGGTGTCTGAACGTTTGGTTGTCTGGGGAGTTAAATAGACAATGCAGGTGTCTGAACGTTTGGTTGTCTGGGAGTTAAATAGACAATGCAGGTGTCTGAACGTTTGGTTGTCTGGGGAGTTAAATAGACAATGCAGGTGTCTGAACGTTTGGTTGTCTGGGAGTTAAATAGACAATGCAGGTGTCTGAACGTTTGGTTGTCTGGGAGTTAAATAGACAATGCAGGTGTCTGAACGTTTGGTTGTCTGGGAGTTAAATAGACAATGCAGGTGTCTGAACGTTTGGTTGTCTGGGAGTTAAATAGACAATGCAGGTGTCTGAACGTTTGGTTGTCTGGGAGTTAAATAGACAATGCAGGTGTCTGAACGTTTGGTTGTCTGGGAGTTAAATAGACAATGCAGGTGTCTGAACGTTTGGTTGTCTGGGAGTTAAATAGACAATGCAGGTGTCTGAACGTTTGGTTGTCTGGGAGTTAAATAGACAATGCAGGTGTCTGAACGTTGGGTTGTCTGGGAGTTAAATAGACAATGCAGGTGTCTGAACGTTTGGTTGTCTGGGAGTTAAATAGACAATGCAGGTGTCTGAACGTTTGGTTGTCTGGGAGTTAAATAGACAATGCAGGTGTCTGAACGTTTGGTTGTCTGGGAGTTAAATAGACAATGCAGGTGTCTGAACGTTTGGTTGTCTGGGGAGTTAAATAGACAATGCAGGTGTCTGAACGTTTGGTTGTCTGGGAGTTAAATAGACAATGCAGGTGTCTGAACGTTGGGTTGTCTGGGAGTTAAATAGACAATGCAGGTGTCTGAACGTTTGGTTGTCTGGGAGTTAAATAGACAATGCAGGTGTCTGAACGTTTGGTTGTCTGGGAGTTAAATAGACAATGCAGGTGTCTGAACGTTGGGTTGTCTGGGAGTTAAATAGACAATGCAGGTGTCTGAACGTTGGGTTGTCTGGGAGTTAAATAGACAATGCAGGTGTCTGAACGTTTGGTTGTCTGGGAGTTAAATAGACAATGCAGGTGTCTGAACGTTTGGTTGTCTGGGAGTTAAATAGACAATGCAGGTGTCTGAACGTTTGGTTGTCTGGGAGTTAAATAGACAATGCAGGTGTCTGAACAGATAAGAAGAACCTGAAGAGGCAGGAACCTGAAGAGTACATTAGGAGAGGTGGTGAGGAGGAGAGGAGGCATTCATAGGCCATTGATGCAGCTCCAGCTTCACATGAGTAGGTTTGATAATATTTTGTAGTAGGAGGTGGTGGGGAGAAGAGGAGAGGTGGTGAGGAGGAGAGGAGAGGTGGTGGGGAGGAGAGGAGAGGTGGTGGGGAGAAGAGGAGAGGTGGTGTGGAGGAGAGGAGAGGAGAGGTGGTGAGGAGGAGAGGAGGTGTGGGAGGAGAGGAGAGGGGGGGAGGGAGGAGAGGTGGTGGGGAGGAGAGGAGAGTGTGGGGAGGAGAGGAGAGGTGGTGGGGGGAGAGGAGCGGTGGGGAGGAGAGGAGGTGGTGGGGGGAGGAGAGGAGAGGTGTGGGGAGGAGAGGAGAGGAGGTGGTGAGGGGAGGAGAGGTGGTGAGGAGGAGAGGAGAGGTGGTGGGGAGGAGAGGAGAGGTGTGGGGAGGAGAGGAGAGGTGGTGGGGAGGAGGAGAGGTGGAGGAGGTGTGGGGAGGAGAGGAGAGGTGGTGGGGAGGAGAAGGAGAGAGAGGTGGTGAGGAGGGAGGAGAGGTGGTGGGGAGGGAGAGGTGGGAGGGGAGGAGAGAGGCGGGAGGAGAGGAGAGGTGGTGGGGGAGGAGAGGAGAGGTGGTGAGGAGAGGAGAGGTGGTGAGGAGGAGAGGAGAGGTGGTGGGGAGAGAGGAGGTGTGGGGAGGAGGGAGGTGGTGGGGAGGAGGAGAGGTGGTGAGGAGGAGAGGAGAGGTGGTGAGGAGGAGAGGAGAGGTGGTGAGGAGGAGAGGAGAGGTGGTGGTGAGGAGGAGGAGAGGTGGTGGGGAGGAGAGGGAGAGGTGGTGGGGAGGAGAGGAGAGGAGAGGAGAGGAGAGGAGAGGAGAGGAGAGGTGGTGGAGGAGAGGAGAGGTGGTGGGGAGGAGAGGAGAGGTGGTGGGGGAGGAGTAGTGAGAGAAGTGAGGTGGTGAGGAGGAGGAGAGAGGTGGTGAGGAGGAGAGGAGAGGTGGTGGGGGGAGGAGAGGTAGTGGGGAGGAGAGGTAGAGGTGTAAAGGGAGGAGATATTAGTGGTGGGGAAGAGGAGAGAGGTGGTGGGAGGAGAGAGGTGGTGAGGAGAGAGGAGGAGAGAGGTGTGGGGAAGGAGAGGAGAGGTGGTGAGGAGGAGAGGGAGAGGTGGTGGGGAGGAGGAGGAGGAGAGGTGGTGAGGAGGAGAGGAGAGGTGGTGAGGAGGAGGAGGTGGGAGAGGAGAGGGAGGTGGTGGGAGGAGAGGAGAGGTGGTGAGGAGGAGAGAGAGGTGGTGGGGAGGAGGGGAGAGGTGGTGGGGAGGAGAGAGGTGGTGGGGAGGAGAGGAGGTGGTGGGGAGGAGAGGAGAGGTGGTGGGGAGGAGAGGAGAGGTGGTGGGGAGAGAGGAGAGGTGGTGGGAGAGGAGAGGAGAGGGTGGGAGGAGGAGAGAGGTGGTGAGGAGGGAGGAGAGGTGGTGGGGGAGGAGAGGAGAGGTGGTGAGGAGGAGGGAGAGGTGGTGAGGAGGAGAGAGGTGGTGGAGGAGAGGGAGGAGGAGAGGAGAGGAGAGATGGTGAGGAGGAGAGGAGAGGTGGTGAGGAGAGGAGAGGAGAGGAGAGGTGGTGGGGAGGAGAGGAGAGGTGGTGAGGAGGAGGAGAGGTGGTGAGGAGGAGAGGAGGTGTGGGGAGGAGAGGAGAGGTGTGGGGAGAGGGGAGGAGAGGAGAGGTGGTGAGAGGAGGGAGAGGTGGTGGGGAGGAGGAGGAGAGGTGGGGGGAGGAGAGGGAGGTGGTGGGGAGGAGAGGAGAGGTGGTGAGGAGGAGGAGAGGTGGTGAGGAGGAGAGGATAGGAGAGATGGTGAGGAGAGAGGAGGTGGTGAGGAGGAGAGGAGAGGTGGTGGGGACGAGAGGAGAGGTGGTGGGGAGGAAGGAGAGGTGGTAGGGAGGAAGGAGAGGTGGTGAGGAGGAGAGAGGTGGTGAGGAGGAGAGGAGAGGGAGATGGTGAGGAGGAAGGAGAGATGGTGAGGAGAGAGGAGGTGTGGGGAGGAGAGGAGAGGTGTGGGGAGGAGAGGAGAGGTGTGGGGAGGAGAGGAGAGGGAGAGGAAGGTGGTGAGGAGAGAGGGAGAGGTGGTGGGGAGGAGGAGAGGTGGTGGAGAGAGAGGAGAGGGAGAAGGAGAGAGGAGAGGAGAGATGGTGAGGAGGAGAGGAGGTGGTGGGGAGGAGGTGGTGAGGAGGAGAGGAGAGGTGGTGGGGAGGAGAGGAGAGGAGAGGAGAGGAGGAGAGGTGGTGGGGAGGAGAGGAGAAGTGGTGAGGAGGAGGGAGAGGTGGTGGAGAGGAGGGAGAGGTGGTGGGGAGGAAGGAGAGGTGGTGAGGAGGGAGAGGGAGGTGGTGAGGAGGGAGGAGAGGTGGTGGAGAGGAGGGGAGAGGTGTGGGGAGGAGAGGAGGTGTGGGGAGGAGAGGAGAGGTGGTGAAGAGGAGAGAGAGGGAGAGAGAGGAGAGGAGAGGAGAGGTGGTGGGGAGGAGAGGAGATGTGGTGGGGAGGGAGAGGAGAGGTGGTGAGGAGAGGAGAGGTGGTGGGGAGAAGAGAGAGAGGAGAGAGGAGAGAGAGGAGGAAGAGGAGAGAAGGAGAGGAGAGGAAGTGGTGAGGAAGAGAAGGAAGGAAATGAGGGAGGCATGTAGTGAGGAGAGGTGGTGGAGAGGAGGGAGAGGTGGTGGGGAGGAGGAGGTGGTGAGGAGGAGAGGAGAGGTGGTGAGGAGGAGAGGAGAGGTGGTGGAAGGAGGGGAGAGAGGGTGGCGAGGGAGGAGAGGTGGTGAGGAGGAGTGGAGAGGTGGTGAGGAGGAGAGGAGAGGTGGTGAGGAGGAGGGAGGTGGTGGAGAGGAGGAGAGAGGTGTGGGGAGGAGAGAGGAGGTGTGGGGAGGGAGGAGAGGTGGTGAAGAAGGAGAGGAGAGGAGAGGAGAGTGGTGGGGGAGAGAGGGAGGTGGGAGGAGGGAGAGGTGGTGGGGAGGAGAGGAGAGGTGGTGAGGAGGAAGAGAGAGTGTGAGGAGGAGAGAGAGTGTGGGGAGGAGGGGAGGAGAGGAGAGGTGGTGAGGAGAGAGAGGAGAGGTGGTGGTGGGGAGGAGAGGAGAGGTGGTGGGGAGAGAGAGAAGAGAGTGGTGGGAGGAGGAAAGAGGTGGTGAGAGGAGGAGGAGAGGTGGTGAGGAAGAGGAGAGGTGTGATGAGGAGGAGAGAGGGTGGGGAGGAGAGGAGGAGGTGGTGGAGAGGAGGAGAGATGGTGAGGAGAGAGGAGAGGTGGTGGGAGGAGAGAGAGGCGGTGAGGAGGAGGAGGTGGTGGGGAGGAGAGGAGAGGAGGAGGAGAGGAGGGAGGAGAGGAGAGGAGAGGAGAGAGGAGAGGAGGAGGATTTAGGAGAGGAGAGGAGAGGAGAGAGAGGAGAAAGAGAGGAGAAGGAGAGGTGGTGGGGAGAGAGAAGGAGATGTGAGTGAGGAGAGGAGAGGTGGTGAGGAGGAGGAGAGAAGGAGAGAGAGGAGAGGAGAGGAGAGGAGAGGAGAGAGGTGGTGAGGAAGAGGAATGTGGTGAGGAGGAGAGGAGGCGGTGGGAGGGAGGAGAGAGGTGGTGAGGAAGAGAGGAGAGGTGGTGAGGAAGAGAGGAGAGGTGGTGAGGAAGAGAGGAGAGGTGGTGAGGAAGAGAGGAGAGGTGGTGAGGAGGAGAGGAGAGGTGGTGAGGAAGAGAGGAGAGGTGGTGAGAAGAAGAGGAGAGGTGGTGGAGGAGGAGAGGAGAGGTGGTGAGGAAGAGAGGAGAGGTGGTGAGGAGGAGAGGAGAGGTGGTGAGGAAGAGAGGAGAGGTGGTGAGGAAGAGAGGAGAGGTGGTGAGGAAGAGAGGAGAGGTGGTGAGGAGGAGAGGAGAGGTGGTGAGGAAGAGAGGAGAGGTGGTGAGGAAGAGAGGAGAGGTGGTGAGGAGGAGAGGAGAGGTGGTGAGGAAGAGAGGAGAGGTGGTGAGGAAGAGAGGAGAGGTGGTGAGGAAGAGAGGAGAGGAGAGGAGAGGTGGTGGGGAGGAGAGGAGAGGTGGTGAGGAAGAGAGGAGAGGTGGTGAGGAAGAGAGGAGAGGTGGTGAGGAAGAGAGGAGAGGTGGTGAGGAAGAGAGGAGAGGAGAGGAGAGGTGGTGGGGAGGAGAGGAGAGGTGGTGAGGAAGAGAGGAGAGGTGGTGAGGAAGAGAGGAGAGGTGGTGAGGAAGAGAGGAGAGGAGAGGAGAGGAGAGGTGTGGGGAGGCTCAGCAGCGAAGTGATAGGCCACACAAGTTCACAGTACGGGACCACTGAGTGCTGAAGCGGGTTGCGTGTAAAAATTGTCTGTCCTCTGTTGCATCACTCACTACCGAGTTCCAAACTGCCTCTGGAGGTAACATCAGCACAAGAACTGATCCTCTGGAGGTAATGTCAGCACAAGAACTGATCCTCTGGAAGTAACGTCAGCACAAGAACTGATCCTCTGGAGGTAACATCAGCACAAGAACTGATCCTCTGGAAGTAACGTCAGCACAAGAACTGATCCTCTGGAAGTAACGTCAGCACAAGAACTGATCCTCTGGAAGTAACGTCAGCACAAGAACTGATCCTCTGGAAGTAACGTCAGCACAAGAACTGATCCTCTGGAAGTAACGTCAGCACAAGAACTGATCCTCTGGAAGTAACATCAGCACAAGAACTGATCCTCTGGAAGTAACGTCAGCACAAGAACTGATCCTCTGGAGGTAACGTCAGCACAAGAACTGATCCTCTGGAAGTAACATCAGCACAAGAACTGATCCTCTGGAGGTAACGTCAGCACAAGATCTGATCCTCTGGAAGTAACGTCAGCACAAGAACTGATCCTCTGGAAGTAACGTCAGCACAGAACTGATCCTCTGGAAGTAACATCAGCACAAGAACTGATCCTCTGGAAGTAACGTCAGCACAAGAACTGATCCTCTGGAGGTAACATCAGCACAAGAACTGATCCTCTGGAGGTAATGTCAACACAAGAACTGATCCTCTGGAGGTAACGTCAGCACAAGAGCTGATCCTCTGGAAGTAACATCAGCACAAGAGCTGATCCTCTGGAAGTAACGTCAGCACAAGAGCTGATCCTCTGGAAGTAACGTCAGCACAAGAACTGATCCTCTGGAGGTAACGTCAGCACAAGAACTGATCCTCTGGAGGTAATGTCAGCACAAGAACTGATCCTCTGGAGGTAACGTCAGCACAAGAACTGATCCTCTGGAAGTAACGTCAGCACAAGAACTGATCCTCTGGAGGTAATGTCAGCACAAGAACTGATCCTCTGGAGGTAACGTCAGCACAAGAACTGATCCTCTGGAAGTAACGTCAGCACAAGAACTGATCCTCTGGAAGTAACGTCAGCACAAGAACTGATCCTCTGGAAGTAACGTCAGCACAAGAACTGATCCTCTGGAAGTAACGTCAGCACAAGAACTGATCCTCTGGAGGTAACGTCAGCACAAGAACTGATCCTCTGGAAGTAACATCAGCACAAGAACTGATCCTCTGGAGGTAATGTCAGCACAAGAACTGATCCTCTGGAGGTAACGTCAGCACTAGAACTGAGCCTCTGGAGGTAACATCAGCACAAGAACTGATCCTCTGGAAGTAACGTCAACACAAGAACTGATCCTCTGGAGGTAACGTCAGCACAAGAACTGATCCTCTGGAAGTAACGTCAGCACAAGAACTGATCCTCTGGAAGTAACGTCAGCACAAGAACTGATCCTCTGGAGGTAACGTCAGCACAAGAACTGATCCTCTGGAAGTAACGTCAGCACAAGAACTGATCCTCTGGAGGTAACATCAGCACAAGAACTGATCCTCTGGAAGTAACGTCAGCACAAGAACTGATCCTCTGGAGGTAACATCAGCACAAGAACTGATCCTCTGGAAGTAACGTCAGCACAAGAACTGATCCTCTGGAGGTAACATCAGCACAAGAACTGATCCTCTGGAAGTAACGTCAGCACAATAACTGATCCTCTGGAAGTAACGTCAGCACAAGAACTGATCCTCTGGAAGTAACGTCAGCACAAGAACTGATCCTCTGGAAGTAACGTCAGCACAAGAACTGATCCTCTGGAAGTAACGTCAGCACAAGAACTGATCCTCTGGAGGTAACATCAGCACAAGAACTGATCCTCTGGAGGTAACGTCAGCACAAGAACTGATCCTCTGGAAGTAACGTCAGCACAAGAACTGATCCTCTGGAAGTAACGTCAGCACAAGAACTGATCCTCTGGAGGTAACATCAGCACAAGAACTGATCCTCTGGAGGTAACGTCAGCACAAGAACTGATCCTCTGGAGGTAACGTCAGCACAAGAACTGATCCTCTGGAGGTAACGTCAGCACAAGAACTGATCCTCTGGAGGTAACGTCAGCACAAGAACTGATCCTCTGGAGGTAACGTCAGCACAAGAACTGATCCTCTGGAAGTAACGTCAACACAAGAACTGATCCTCTGGAAGTAACGTCAGCACAAGAACTGATCCTCTGGAGGTAACATCAGCACAAGAGCTGATCCTCTGGAAGTAACATCAGCACAAGAGCTGATCCTCTGGAGGTAACGTCAGCACAAGAACTGATCCTCTGGAGGTAACGTCAGCACAAGAACTGATCCTCTGGAGGTAACGTCAGCACAAGAACTGATCCTCTGGAGGTAACGTCAGCACAAGAACTGATCCTCTGGAAGTAACGTCAACACAAGAACTGATCCTCTGGAAGTAACGTCAGCACAAGAACTGATCCTCTGGAGGTAACATCAGCACAAGAACTGATCCTCTGGAGGTAACGTCAGCACAAGAACTGATCCTCTGGAGGTAACGTCAGCACAAGAACGGATCCTCTGGAAGTAACGTCAACACAAGAACTGATCCTCTGGAAGTAACGTCAACACAAGAACTGATCCTCTAGAGGTAACGTCAGCACTAGAACTGAGCCTCTGGAGGTAACGTCAGCACAAGAACTGATCCTCTGGAGGTAACGTCAGCACTAGAACTGAGCCTCTGGAGGTAACGTCAGCACAAGAACTGATCCTCTGGAAGTAACGTCAGCACAAGAACTGATCCTCTGGAGGTAATGTCAGCACAAGAACTGAACCTCTGGAGGTAACGTCAGCACAAGAACTGATCCTCTGGAAGTAACGTCAGCACAGGATCTGATCCTCTGGAAGTAACGTCAGCACAAGAACTGATCCTCTGGAAGTAACGTCAGCACAAGAACTGATCTTCTGGAAGTAACGTCAGCACAAGAACTGATCCTCTGGAAGTAACGTCAGCACAAGATCTGATCCTCTGGAAGTAACGTCAGCACAAGAACTGATCCTCTGGAGGTAATGTCAGCACAAGAACTGATCCTCTGGAGGTAATGTCAACACAAGAACTGATCCTCTGGAGGTAATGTCAGCACAAGAACTGATCCTCTGGAGGTAATGTCAACACAAGAACTGATCCTCTGGAGGTAACGTCAGCACAAGAACTGATCCTCTGGAGGTAACGTCAGCACAAGAACTGATCCTCTGGAGGTAACATCAGCACAAGAACTGATCCTCTGGAGGTAACATCAGCACTAGAACTGATCCTCTGGAGGTAACATCAGCACAAGAGCTGATCCTCTGGAAGTAACGTCAGCACAAGAACTGATCCTCTGGAGGTAACGTCAGCACAAGAACTGATCCTCTGGAAGTAACGTCAGCACAAGAACTGATCCTCTGGAGGTAACGTCAGCACAAGAACTGATCCTCTGGAAGTAACGTCAGCACAAGAACTGATCCTCTGGAGGTAACGTCAGCACAAGAACTGATCCTCTGGAGGTAACATCAGCACAAGAACTGATCCTCTGGAGGTAACATCAGCACAAGAACTGATCCTCTGGAGATCCTCTGTAACGTCAGCACAAGAACTGATCCTCTGGAGGTAACGTCAGCACAAGAACTGATCCTCTGGAGGTAACATCAGCACAAGAACTGATCCTCTGGAGGTAACATCAGCACAAGACCTGATCCTCTGGAAGTAACGTCAGCACAAGAGCTGATCCTCTGGAGGTAACGTCAGCACAAGAACTGATCCTCTGGAAGTAACGTCAGCACAAGAACTGATCCTCTGGAGGTAACATCAGCACAAGAACTGATCCTCTGGAGGTAACATCAGCACAAGACCTGATCCTCTGGAAGTAACGTCAGCACAAGAGCTGATCCTCTGGAGGTAACGTCAGCACAAGAACTGATCCTCTGGAGGTAATGTCAGCACAAGAACTGATCCTCTGGAGGTAATGTCAGCACAAGAACTGATCCTCTGGAGGTAACGTCAGCACAAGAACTGATCCTCTGGAGGTAACGTCAGCACAAGAACTGATCCTCTGGAAGTAACGTCAGCACAAGAACTGATCCTCTGGAGGTAATGTCAGCACAAGAACTGATCCTCTGGAAGTAACGTCAGCACAAGAACTGATCCTCTGGAGGTAACGTCAGCACAAGAACTGATCCTCTACTCCATATCAACTCCATATTAATGCCCATGATTTTAAACAAGCAGGTGTTGAGAAGATGTTATGCAGAAATATATGTTGGTAGGAAAATGCTAGGTATGTATGTGCACATGGAGGAATAAAAAAGATAAGAAATAAATGTGCACATGGTCGGTGATATATGTTTACTATAGGTTAATGTGGTCATCCAAATGTGATGGGACTAATATGAAAGGACATTTAGTGGACTAAAATGGCTCACTATTTTCATCTAGGACCAAATTATTGTTCAAGCGACAGAAATGTGACTAATCTGATTATGGCTGCCTGATGCTTAGCTTCAACGTCATGCACAAAGAGTAAAACGTGGGAAAGTAACTGTAATGTCATGTAATATGCAGAGTGTCAGGAAGCAGGTGCAGAAGGTCATTTTAATAACAGATCAATGCAGATGAACATGTGAGAAAACAATACCTCCCAAATAACTGGTGTCAACTGAGGGCTAAATAAAGGTGGAGTAATCACAGAGAAAATGATGACCAGGTGTGCATAATGATGGGGACCAGGTGTAGTGGAATGATGGGGAACAGGTGTAGTGTAATGATGGGGAACAGGTGTAGTGTAATGATGGGGAGCAGGTAGAGTGTAATGATGGGGAACAGGTAGAGTGTAATGATGGGGAACAGGTGTAGTGTAATGATGGGGAACAGGTAGAGTGTAATGATGGGGAACAGGTAGAGTGTAATGATGGGGAACAGGTAGAGTGTAATGATGGGGAACAGGTGTAGTGTAATGATGGGGACCAGGTAGAGTGTAATGATGGGGAACAGGTAGAGTGTAATGATGGGGAACAGGTAGAGTGTAATGATGGGGAACAGGTGTAGTGTAATGATGGGAACAGGTAGAGTGTAATGATGGGGAACAGGTAGAGTGTAATGATGGGGAACAGGTGTAGTGTAATGATGGGGAGCAGGTGTAGTGTAATGATGGGGAACAGGTAGAGTGTAATGATGGGGAACAGGTAGAGTGTAATGATGGGGAGCAGGTAGAGTGTAATGATGGGGAACAGGTGTAGTGTAATGATGGGGAACAGGTATAGTGTAATGATGGGGAACAGGTAGAGTGTAATGATGGGGAACAGGTAGAGTGTAATGATGGGGAACAGGTAGAGTGTAATGATGGGGAGCAGGTAGAGTGTAATGATGGGGAACAGGTAGAGTGTAATGATGGGGAACAGGTGTAGTGTAATGATGGGGAGCAGGTAGAGTGTAATGATGGGGAACAGGTAGAGTGTAATGATGGGGAACAGGTAGAGTGTAATGATGGGGAACAGGTAGAGTGTAATGATGGGGAACAGGTAGAGTGTAATGATGGGGACCAGGTAGAGTGTAATGATGGGGAACAGGTAGAGTGTAATGATGGGGAACAGGTGTAGTGTAATGATGGGGAACAGGTGTAGTGTAATGATGGGGAGCAGGTGTAGTGTAATGATGGGGAACAGGTAGAGTGTAATGATGGGGACCAGGTAGAGTGTAATGATGGGGAACAGGTGTAGTGTAATGATGGGGAGCAGGTGTAGTGTAATGATGGGGAACAGGTAGAGTGTAATGATGGGGAACAGGTAGAGTGTAATGATGGGGAACAGGTAGAGTGTAATGATGGGGAACAGGTAGAGTGTAATGATGGGGAACAGGTAGAGTGTAATGATGGGGAACAGGTAGAGTGTAATGATGGGGAACAGGTAGAGTGTAATGATGGGGAGCAGGTAGAGTGTAATGATGGGGAGCAGGTAGAGTGTAATGATGGGGACCAGGTAGAGTGTAATGATGGGGAACAGGTAGAGTGTAATGATGGGGAACAGGTAGAGTGTAATGATGGGGAACAGGTGTAGTGTAATGATGGGGAACAGGTAGAGTGTAATGATGGGGAACAGGTAGAGTGTAATGATGGGGAACAGGTAGAGTGTAATGATGGGGAACAGGTAGAGTGTAATGATGGGGAACAGGTAGAGTGTAATGATGGGGACCAGGTAGAGTGTAATGATGGGGAGCAGGTAGAGTGTAATGATGGGGAACAGGTGTAGTGTAATGATGGGGAACAGGTAGAGTGTAATGATGGGGAACAGGTGTGTGTAATGATGGGGAACAGGTGTAGTGTAATGATGGGGAACAGGTAGAGTGTAATGATGGGGAACAGGTAGAGTGTAATGATGGGGAACAGGTAGAGTGTAATGATGGGGAACAGGTAGAGTGTAATGATGGGGAACAGGTAGAGTGTAATGATGGGGAACAGGTAGAGTGTAATGATGGGGAACAGGTGTGTGTAATGATGGGGAACAGGTATAGTGTAATGATGGGGAACAGGTAGAGTGTAATGATGGGGAACAGGTAGAGTGTAATGATGGGGAACAGGTAGAGTGTAATGATGGGGAACAGGTAGAGTGTAATGATGGGGAACAGGTAGAGTGTAATGATGGGGAACAGGTGTAGTGTAATGATGGGGAACAGGTAGAGTGTAATGATGGGGAACAGGTAGAGTGTAATGATGGGGAACAGGTGTGTGTAATGATGGGGAACAGGTAGACTGTAATGATGGGGAACAGGTAGAGTGTAATGATGGGGAACAGGTAGAGTGTAATGATGGGGAACAGGTGTAGTGTAATGATGAGGACCAGGTGTGTGTAATGATGGGGAGCAGGTGTGTGTAATGATGGGGAGCAGAGAGAGTGTAATGATGGGGAGCAGGTGTGTGTAATGATGGGGAGCAGAGAGAGTGTAATGATGGGGAGCAGGTGTGTGTAATGATGGGGAGCAGAGAGAGTGTAATGATGGGGAGCAGGTAGAGTGTAATGATGGGGAGCAGGTGTAGTGTAATGATGGGGAGCAGGTGTAGTGTAATGATGGGGAGCAGGTAGAGTGTAATGATGGGGAACAGGTAGAGTGTAATGATGGGGAGCAGGTAGAGTGTAATGATGGGGAACAGGTGTAGTGTAATGATGGGGAACAGGTAGAGTGTAATGATGGGGAGCAGGTAGAGTGTAATGATGGGGAACAGGTGTGTGTAATGATGGGGAACAGGTAGAGTGTAATGATGGGGAACAGGTGGAGTGTAATGATGGGGAACAGGTAGAGTGTAATGATGGGGAGCAGGTGTGTGTAATGATGGGGAGCAGAGAGAGTGTAATGATGGGGAGCAGGTGTGTGTAATGATGGGGAGCAGAGAGAGTGTAATGATGAGGACCAGGTGTGTGTAATGATGGGGAGCAGGTGTGTGTAATGATGGGGAGCAGAGAGAGTGTAATGATGGGGAGCAGGTGTGTGTAATGATGGGGAGCAGGTGTGTGTAATGATGGGGAGCAGAGAGAGTGTAATGATGGGGAGCAGGTAGAGTGTAATGATGGGGAGCAGGTGTGTGTAATGATGGGGAGCAGAGAGAGTGTAATGATGGGGAGCAGGTAGAGTGTAATGATGGGGAGCAGGTAGAGTGCAATGATGGGGAACAGGTAGAGTGTAATGATGGGGAGCAGAGAGAGTGTAATGATGGGGAGCAGGTAGAGTGTAATGATGGGGAGCAGAGAGAGTGTAATGATGGGGAGCAGGTAGAGTGTAATGATGGGGAGCAGAGAGTAAAATGAGGGGGAGCAGGTAGAGTGTAATGATGGGGAGCAGGTGTAGTGTAATGATGGGGAGCAGGTAGAGTGTAATGATGGGAAACAGGTTTAGTGTAATGATGGGGAACAGGTAGAGTGTAATGATGGGGAACAGGTGGAGTGGAATGATGGGGAACAGGTAGAGTGTAATGATGGGGAACAGGTAGAGTGTAATGATGGGGACCAGGTAGAGTGTAATGATGGGGAACAGGTGTAGTGTAATGATGGGGAACAGGTAGAGTGTAATGATGGGGAACAGGTGTAGTGTAATGATGGGGAACAGGTAGAGTGTAATGATGGGGAACAGGTAGAGTGTAATGATGGGGAACAGGTAGAGTGTAATGAGGGGGAGCAGGTAGAGTGTAATGATGGGAACAGGTAGAGTGTAATGATGGGGACCAGGTAGAGTGTAATGATGGGGAACAGGTAGAGTGTAATGATGGGGAACAGGTAGAGTGTAATGATGGGGAACAGGTAGAGTGTAATGATGGGGAACAGGTAGAGTGTAATGATGGGGAGCAGGTAGAGTGTAATGATGGGGAACAGGTAGAGTGTAATGATGGGGAACAGGTAGAGTGTAATGATGGGGAACAGGTAGAGTGTAATGATGGGGAACAGGTAGAGTGTAATGATGGGGAACAGGTAGAGTGTAATGATGGGAAACAGGTTTAGTGTAATGATGGGGAACAGGTAGAGTGTAATGATGGGGAACAGGTAGAGTGTAATGATGGGGAACAGGTAGAGTGTAATGATGGGGAACAGGTAGAGTGTAATGATGGGGAACAGGTAGAGTGTAATGATGGGGAACAGGTAGAGTGTAATGATGGGGAACAGGTAGAGTGTAATGATGGGAACAGGTAGAGTGTAATGATGGGGAGCAGGTGTAGTGTAATGATGGGGAGCAGGTAGAGTGTAATGATGGGAAACAGGTTTAGTGTAATGATGGGGAACAGGTGTAGTGTAATGATGGGGAGCAGAGAGAGTGTAATGATGGGGAACAGGTAGAGTGTAATGATGGGGAACAGGTAGAGTGTAATGATGGGGAACAGGTGTAGTGTAATGATGGGGAACAGGTAGAGTGTAATGATGGGAACAGGTAGAGTGTAATGATGGGAACAGGTAGAGAGTGTAATGATGGGAACAGGTAGAGAGTGTAATGATGGGGAACAGGTAGGAGTGTAATGATGGGGAGCAGGTGTAGTGTAATGATGGGGAACAGGTAGAGTGTAATGATGGGGAACAGGTAGAGTGTAATGATGGGGAGCAGGTAGAGTGTAATGATGGGAACAGGTAGAGTGTAATGATGGCGAACAGGTAGAGTGTAATGATGGGGAACAGGTGTGTGTAATGATGGGGAACAGGTGTAGTGGAATGATGGGGACCAGGTAGAGTGTAATGATGGGGAACAGGTAGAGTGTAATGATGGGGAGCAGGTATAGTGTAATGATGGGGAGCAGGTAGAGTGTAATGATGGGGAGCAGGTAGAGTGTAATGATGGGGAACAGGTAGAGTGTAATGATGGGGAACAGGTAGAGTGTAATGATGGGGAGCAGGTAGAGTGTAATGATGGGGAGCAGGTAGAGTGTAATGATGGGAAACAGGTTTAGTGTAATGATGGGGAACAGGTAGAGTGTAATGATGGGGAACAGGTGTAGTGGAATGATGGGGACCAGGTAGAGTGTAATGATGGGGAACAGGTAGAGTGTAATGATGGGGAGCAGGTGTAGTGTAATGATGGGGAACAGGTAGAGTGTAATGATGGGGAACAGGTAGAGTGTAATGATGGGGAGCAGGTGTAGTGTAATGATGGGGACCAGGTAGAGTGTAATGATGGGGAACAGGTAGAGTGTAATGATGGGGAACAGGTGTAGTGTAATGATGGGGAACAGGTAGAGTGTAATGATGGGGAGCAGGTATAGTGTAATGATGGGGAACAGGTAGAGTGTAATGATGGGGAGTAGGTGTAGTGTAATGATGGGGAGCAGGTAGAGTGTAATGATGGGGACCAGGTAGAGTGTAATGATGGGGAACAGGTAGAGTGTAATGATGGGGAACAGGTGTAGTGTAATGATGGGAACAGGTGTAGTGTAATGATGGGGACCAGGTATAGTGTAATGATGGGGAACAGGTAGAGTGTAATGATGGGAACAGGTGTAGTGTAATGATGGGGAACAGGTGTAGTGTAATGATGGGGAACAGGTGTAGTGTAATGATGGGGACCAGGTATAGTGTAATGATGGGGAACAGGTAGAGTGTAATGATGGGGAACCGGTGTAGTGTAATGATGGGGACCAGGTAGAGTGTAATGATCGGGACCAGGTAGAGTGTAATGATGGGGAACAGGTAGAATGTAATGATGGGGAGGAGGTGTAGTGTAATGATGGGGAACAGGCAGAGTGTAATGATGGGGAACAGGTAGAGTGTAATGATGGGGAACAGGTAGAGTGTAATGATGGGGAGCAGGTGTAGTGTAAATGATGGGGAGCAGGTAGAGTGTAATGATGGGAAACAGGTTTAGTGTAATGATGGGGAACAGGTGTAGTGTAATGATGGGAGCAGAGAGAGTGTAATGATGGGGAACAGGTAGAGTGTAATGATGGGGAACAGGTAGAGTGTAATGATGGGGAACAGGTAGAGTGTAATGATGGGGAACAGGTAGAGTGTAATGATGGGGAACAGGTAGAGTGTAATGATGGGGAGCAGGTGTAGTGTAATGATGGGGAACAGGTAGAGTGTAATGATGGGGAACAGGTAGAGTGTAATGATGGGGAGCAGGTAGAGTGTAATGATGGGGAACAGGTAGAGTGTAATGATGGGGAACAGGTAGAGTGTAATGATGGGGAACAGGTGTAGTGTAATGATGGGGAACAGGTAGAGTGTAATGATGGGGAAACAGGTTTAGTGTAATGATGGGGAACAGGTAGAGTGTAATGATGGGGAACAGGTAGAGTGTAATGATGGGGAACAGGTAGAGTGTAATGATGGGGAGCAGGTGTAGTGTAATGATGGGAACAGGTAGAGTGTAATGATGGGAAACAGGTAGAGGAACAGGTAGAGTGTAATGATGGGGAACAGGTAGAGTGTAATGATGGGGAACAGGTAGAGTGTAATGATGGGGAACAGGTAGAGTGTAATGATGGGGAACAGGTGTGTGTAATGATGGGGGAACAGGTGTAGTGGAATGATGGGGACAGGTAGAGTGTAATGATGGGGAGCAGGTATGAGTGTAATGATGGGGAACAGGTAGAGTGTAATGATGGGGAGCAGGTAGAGTGTAATGATGGGGACCAGGTAGAGTGTAATGATGGGGAACAGGTATAGTGTAATGATGGGGAACAGGTAGAGTGTAATGATGGGGAGCAGGTAGTAGTGTAATGATGGGGACCAGGTAGAGTGTAATGATGGGGAACAGGTAGAGTGTAATGATGGGGAACAGGTAGAGTGTAATGATGG
>NC_068450.1:14131327-14136478 GCF_023373465.1 Oncorhynchus keta | reverse complement strand
TGGAATGATGGGGACCAGGTAGAGTGTAATGATGGGGAACAGGTAGAGTGTAATGATGGGGAGCAGGTGTAGTGTAATGATGATGGGGACCAGGTAGAGTGTAATGATGGGGAACAGGTAGAGTGTAATGATGGGGAGCAGGTGTAGTGTAATGATGGGGACCAGGTAGAGTGTAATGATGGGGAACAGGTAGAGTGTAATGATGGGGAACAGGTAGAGTGGAATGATGGGGAACAGGTAGAGTGTAATGATGGGGAACAGGTATAGTGTAATGATGGGGAACAGGTAGAGTGTAATGATGGGGAGTAGGTGTAGTGTAATGATGGGGAGCAGGTAGAGTGTAATGATGGGGACCAGGTAGAGTGTAATGATGGGGAACAGGTAGAGTGTAATGATGGGGAACAGGTGTAGTGTAATGATGGGGAACAGGTGTAGTGTAATGATGGGGACCAGGTATAGTGTAATGATGGGGAACAGGTAGAGTGTAATGATGGGAACAGGTGTAGTGTAATGATGGGGAACAGGTGTAGTGTAATGATGGGGAACAGGTGTAGTGTAATGATGGGGACCAGGTATAGTGTAATGATGGGGAACAGGTAGAGTGTAATGATGGGGAACAGGTGTAGTGTAATGATGGGGACCAGGTAGAGTGTAATGATCGGGACCAGGTAGAGTGTAATGATGGGGAACAGGTAGAATGTAATGATGGGGAGGAGGTGTAGTGTAATGATGGGGAACAGGTAGAGTGTAATGATGGGGAACAGGTAGAGTGTAATGATGGGGACCAGGTAGAGTGTAATGATGGGGACCAGGTGTAGTGTAATGATGGGGAACAGGTAGAGTGTAATGATGGGGACCAGGTAGAGTGTAATGATGGGGAGCAGGTGTGTGTAATGATGGGGAGCAGAGAGAGTGTAATGATGGGGAACAGGTGTAGTGTAATGATGGGGACCAGGTAGAGTGTAATGATGGGGACCAGGTGTAGTGTAATGATGGGGACCAGGTAGAGTGTAATGATGGGGACCAGGTAGAGTGTAATGATGGGGAGCAGGTATAGTGTAATGATGGGGAGCAGGTAGAGTGTAATGATGGGGAGCAGGTAGAGTGTAATGATGGGGAGCAGGTGTAGTGTAATGATGGGGACCAGGTGTGTGTAATGATGGGGAGCAGAGAGAGTGTAATGATGGGGAGGCCCAAAAAACTAAACATTTTACTAAAACAAAAATATTGACGCTTTAGTGTATGTTGACTGTATTTATACTTGAGACATCGCTTTATCCGGTAAAAGTTCAAAGATCGATGGAGAACATCTTTCTTTCACTTTTTTTTGTTAATAATTACAATACTAATACTAAACCATGATAATAAAATCCTTGTTTTTGGGGAACAGGCACCCCTTAAATGTCACCCTTTGATGTAAATGTTTAATTCAATGTGATCAAAAATGAAAACGGTAGCCCCTATCCGTGAATACTGGGTGATCTTGGGGATCTTGGCTTTCCAGCCGTACTATACAATCTTTGGTGAGTCTTAGTACCATATATGGGCATACGGCCATGAAAGATCAGGCCACACCCATGAGAGCATTTCAAGATGGCTGCCACTCACTGTCCGTTAGGGTGGAGAAGCTAAAACTACATACATCTTACACAACATTGATAAGTGGTGAAATCATAGACTCTACATATAAGGTTATTTTGTCGACCATTATCGATTCACAGTCAAGGAGTTTATTTGTGACTTGTTTCAAGAAGCTAGGCGTATGTCGCATGTCACTACTTCAGAAGAGCGGCATTTGAACTTTAAGTTTAAAAAAAAATCAAAATGCTTTGTTTTGGCAGAAATGCCTCCTGGAACATGTGAACTTTAATGTGCCTTAATAACAAACGCGTATGCCATCTGTAAATACTAACTAAATGGATAAATTACGAGCTCAGTTGGTTTAGCCACAGAACTACTGGATTACTTTCTGGAGGATGATTGTGCCCTGCTGACTCTCTCTGATTTAGGTAAAAACATTTTCATTGAACCTGACCTGTAAAGCCCTCTGATGACAGTGGATGGGGAAGAAACGGTGATCAGCATTGTTGTTGCCAAATCAGTGGAATGCCCGGCGGAAGCAGAGAGATGCTTGACAAATGTGGAGAGTCGAAAAGAGAACAACAGAAGGCTGTTGTATAAAACACTTGTCTCTTCAAACTAAGGTATCATGGCATCCGCGAGAGAGAGGGAGAAGCTTTCATCTGTGTATATGGGTAAGAGTCTAGCTACCTAAGCATCAACAGAGAAGAAGGAGGAGCAGAGGTAGGGGCATTGGAACCAGCATTGGAACCAGCACAACAGAGATGAACCTGTGGACAGATGGCATACGGTAATTGAAGACTCCCAAGTACTTGCATGAGGTGACTACCTCTAACTCTAAACCCAAAGAGGTAGTAATCACACCTGGGGGAAGAGGGGCATTCTTTTTACCAAACCACATGACCTTTGTTTTGGAGGTGTTCAGAACAAGGTTAAGGGTAGAGAAAGCTTGTTGGACACTAAGAAAGCTTCATTGTAGAGTATTTAACACAAAATCCGGGTAGGGTCCAGCTAAGTATAAGACTGTATCATCTGCATATAAATGAATGAGAGAGCTTGCTACTGCCTGAGCTATGTTGTTGATGTAAATTGAGAAGAGCGTTCGGCCTAGGATTGAGCCTTGGGGTACTCCCTTGGTGACAGGCAGTGGCTGAGACAGCAGATTTTCGGACTTTATATACTGGCCTAAGACCCCTCAGAGACACCAATACTCCTGAGCCGGCCCACAAGAATGGAATATCAAAAGCTATGGTCAAGTCAATAAAAATAGCAGCAAAATATTGCTTAGGGCAATTGTGACATCATTGACGACCCTTAAGGTTGCAGTGACACATCCATAACCTGAGCGGAAACCAGATTGCATACCCAAGAGAACACTGTAGACATCAAGAAAGCCTGTCAGTTGATTCGTTTTTCCAACCCTTTTGATAAACAGGGCAAAACAGAAATAGGCCTATAACAGTAAGGATCAGCTTGAGCTCCCCCTTTAAATAAAGGATGGACTGTGGCTGCCTTCCATGCAATGGGAACCTCCCCAGAGAGGAGAGACAGGTTAACTTCTTCGAGATAGGGGGCGCTCTGTTAATTTTTGGATAAAAAATGTTCCCGTTTTAAACATGTTATTTTGTCACGAAAAGATGCTCGACTATGCATGTAATTGACAGCTTTGGAAAGAAAAAACTCTGACGTTTCCAAAATGGCAAAGATATGATCTGTGAGTGCCCCAAAACTAATGCTACAGGCGAAACCAAGATGAAGTTTCATACAGGAAATGCCCCAGATTCTGAAGGCGCTGTGTTCCAATGTCTCCTTATATGGCTGTGAATGCGCCAGGAATGAGCCTGCCCTTTCTGTCGTTTCTCCAAGGTGTCTGCAGCATTGTGACGTATTTGTAGGCATATCATTGGAAGATAGACCATAAGAGACTATATTTACCAGGTGTCCGCCCGGTGTCCTGTGTCGAAATTATTGCGTAATCTCTAGGTCCATGTGCGTTCCATTTCTTCAGAAGAGAAAGTCAACTGCCACGAAGGATTTATCATCGATAGATATGTGAAAAACACCTTGAGGATTGATTCTAAACATCGTTTGCCATGTTTCTGTCGATATTATGGAGTTAATTTGGAAAAAAGTTTGCGTTTTAATGACTTAATTTTCGTTTTTTTCTTACCCAAACGTGATGAAGAAAACGGAGCGATTTGTCAACACAAATAATATTTTTGTAGAAACTGAACATATGCTATCTAACTGAGAGTCTCCTCATTGAAAACATCTGAAGTTCTTCAAAGGTAAATTATTTTATTTTAATGCTTTTCTGGTTTTTGTGAAAATGTTGCATGCTGAATGCCAGGCATAATCCTATGATAGGCTATCAATACTGTTACACAAATGCTTGTTTTGCTATGGTTGAGAAGCATATTTTGAAAATCTGAGATGACAGTGTTGTTAACAAAAGGCTAAGCTTGAGAACAAATAGATTTATTTCATTTCATTAGCGATTTTCATGAATAGTTAACATTGCGTTATGCTAATCAGCTTGCGGATAGATTTATACAATCCTGGATACAGGTTTTTTTCGTAGCTAAACGTGACGCAGAAAACGGAGCGATTTGTCCTAAACAAATAATCTTTCAGGAAAAACTGAACATTTGCTATCTAACTGAGAGTCTCCTCATTGAAAACATCCGAAGTTCTTCAAAGGTAAATGATTTTATTTGAATGCTTTTCTGGTTTTTGTGAAAATGTTGCCTGCTGAATGCTAACGCTAAATGCTACGCTAGCTATCAATACTGTTACACAAATGCTTGTTTTGCTATGGTTGAGAAGCATATTTTTGAAAATCTGAAATGACAGTGTTGTTAACAAAAGGCTAAGCTTGAGAGCTAGCATATTGATTTCATTTCATTTGCGATTTTCATGAATAGTTAACGTTGCGTTATGGTAATGGGCTTGAGGCTGTAGTCACGATCCCAGATCCGGGATGGCTCGACGCAAGAAGTTAAAAAGGTTGGAGATGGGCTTGGTGATGATAGGGGCAGCAACCTTAAAGAAGAAAGGGTCTAAACCATCTGACCCAGATATTTTGGGGGGGGTTAAGTTTAAGGAGCTCTTTTAGCACCTCGGACTCAGTGACCGCCTGCAGGGAAAAACTTTGTAGCGGGGCAGCGGAAAAAGAGGGAGGAGCATCGGGGATAGTCACATTAGAAGGGTTGGGAGATGAGGAAATGTTGGACAGGCAAGAAGCATGGCTGAGTTAAATATGAATCCTGACTTTATGAAGTGGTGATTAAAGAGCTCAGCAATGTGCTTCTTGTCAGTAACAACCACATCATCAACATTAAGGAACATGGGCAGCTGTGAGGAGGATTGTTTATTCTCCAGGTCTTTAACCATTTTCCAGAACTTCTTGGGGTTAAACCCACAGAGAGAGAACTGCTCCTTAAAGTAACTAACTTTGGCCTTCCGGATAGCCTGAGTGACTTATTTCTCATTTGTCTGAACGAGAACCAGTCAGCCTGAATATGCATGTACCGAGCCTTTCGTCTAATGCAATTCTTGAAGTGGAGTAAC
>NC_068450.1:13958827-14126327 GCF_023373465.1 Oncorhynchus keta | reverse complement strand
ACCTTAATGTGCTTCTTCTTGAGCCACTCCTTTGTTGCCTTGGCCGTGTGTTTTGGGTCATTGTCATGCTGGAATAACCATCCACGACCCATTTTCAATGCCCTGGCTGAGGGAAGGAGGTTCTCACCCAAGATTTTACGGTACATGGCCCCGTCCATCGTTCCTTTGATGCGGTGAAGTTGTCCTGTCCACTTAGCAGAAAAACACCCCCAAAGCATAATGTTTCCACCTCCATGTTTGATGGTGGGGATGGTGTTCTTGGGGTCATAGGCAGCATTCCTCCTCCTCCATTTTTGTCTCATCTGACCACAACACTTTCACCCAGTTGTCCTCTGAATCATTCAGATGTTCATTGGCAAACTTCAGACGGGCATGTATATGTGCTTTCTTGAGCAGGGGGACCTTGCGGGCGCTGCAGGATTTCAGTCCTTCACGGCATAGTGTGTTACCAAATGTTTTCTTGGTGACTATGGTCCCAGCTGCCTTGAGATCATTTACAAGATCCTCCCGTGTAGTTCTGGGCTGATTCCTCACCGTTCTCATGATCATTGCAACTCCACGAGGTGAGATCTTGCATGAAGCCAGAGGGAGATTGACAGTTCTTTTGTGTTTCTTCCATTTGCGAATAATCGCACCAACTGTTTGTCACCTTCTCACCAAGCTGCTTGGTGATGCTCTTGTAGCCCATTCCAGCCTTGTGTAGGTCTACAATCTTGTCCCTGACATCCTTGGAGAGCTCTTTGGTTCTGGCCATGGTGGAGAGTTTGGAATCTGATCGATTGATTGTAAAAGACACCTGTCCACAGAAGCAAAGGTAACAAACTGAGATTAGGAGCACTCCCTTTAAGAGTGTGCTCCTAATCTCAGCTCGTTACCCGTATAAAAGACAACTGGGAGCCAGAAATCTTTCTGATTGAGAGGGGGTCAAATACTCATTTCCCTCATTAAAATGCAAATCAATTTATAACATTTTTGACATTCGTTTTTCAGGATTCTTTTGTTGTTGTTATTCTGTCTCTCACTGTTCAAATAAACCTCCCATTAAAATTATAGACTGATCATTTCTTTGTCAGTGGGCAAATGTACAAAATCAGCAGGTGATCAAATACTTTACCCCCTCACTATAGAACCCTATTGGGCTCCATGCAGAACCCTATTGGGCTCCATGCAGAACCCTATTGCAGAACCCTATTGGGCTCCATGCAGAACCCTATTGGGCTCCATGCAGAACCCTATTTGGGCTCCATGCAGAACCCTATTGGGCTCCATGCAGAACCCTTTCCCCAGAGGGTTCTACATGGAACTCAAATCGTTCTACCTGGATCCAAAAAGTGTTCTACCTGCTAAAAGGTTATCCTATGGGGACAGCTAAAGTTCCCTTTTGACACCTTGTTTCTAAGAGTGTGTTGTGTTAAAATATAGAGAATACGTGACAGAGACTCCAGTGTGAGATCTATAGAATGATGGGAGATGTGAATGTTTCTATGGTAACTACAGTACTGTCTCTTTATGTACATATCAATTGGACATCCTCTAGCTCCAGTGTGTGTTATGTATCTGTCACAGTGATACAGAGTGGACCTACAGTATGCCGCCGTCCTGAAACATGTCCTCATACTGAAGCATGTCCTCATACTGAAGCATGTCCTCATACTGAAGCATGTCCTCATACTGAAGCATGTCCTCATACTGAAAAGTGTCCTCATACTGAAAAGTGTCCTCATACTGAAGCATGTCCTCGTACTGAAGCATGTCCTCGTACTGAAGCATGTCCTCATACTGAAAAGTGTCCTCATACTGAAAAGTGTCCTCATACTGAAAAGTGTCCTCATACTGAAAAGTGTCCTCATACTGAAAAGTGTCCTCATACTGAAGCATGTCCTCATACTGAAGCATGTCCTCATACTGAAAAGTGTCCTCATACTGAAAAGTGTCCTCATACTGAAAAGTGTCCTCATACTGAAGCATGTCCTCATACTGAAAAGTGTCCTCATACTGAAGCATGTCCTCATACTGAAGCATGTCCTCATACTGAAGCATGTCCTCATACTGAAGCATGTCCTCATACTGAAGCATGTCCTCGTACTGAAGCATGTCCTCATACTGAAGCATGTCCTCGTACTGAAGCATGTCCTCATACTGAAGCATGTCCTCATACTGAAGCATGTCCTCATACTGAAGCATGTCCTCATACTGAAGAATGTCCTCATACTGAAGCATGTCCTCATACTGAAGCATGTCCTCATACTGAAAAGTGTCCTCATACTGAAGCATGTCCTCGTACTGAAGCATGTCCTCATACTGAAGCATGTCCTCATACTGAAGCATGTCCTCATACTGAAAAGTGTCCTCATACTGAAGCATGTCCTCATACTGAAGCATGTCCTCATACTGAAGCATGTCCTCATACTGAAAAGTGTCCTCATACTGAAGCATGTCCTCATACTGAAGCATGTCCTCATACTGAAGCATGTCCTCATACTGAAGCATGTCCTCATACTGAAAAGTGTCCTCATACTGAAAAGTGTCCTCATACTGAAAAGTGTCCTCATACTGAAGCATGTCCTCATACTGAAAAGTGTCCTCATACTGAAAAGTGTCCTCATACTGAAAAGTGTCCTCATACTGAAGCATGTCCTCATACTGAAAAGTGTCCTCATACTGAAAAGTGTCCTCATACTGAAGCATGTCCTCATACTGAAAAGTGTCCTCATACTGAAAAGTGTCCTCATAACACAAATAACTGATTGTAGCTAGATATTTTCAGTTTATATATTGTACACCTACACAACATTGACTGAGTTCAGCTGTCTTGAAGATGTAGCCCACCTTATTGAAGACAGTTGCCTATTATATTGTCCATATAGCCTTTAGAAAGAACTGCTTGTCTTCCACTCTAGTTATTCAGCTGGTCCAAGGCCTTGGCAAGAGCATTCACACATGCAAGAGTTCCAATGTGTACAGGAACACAATGCGCCTTACAGCAAACCTACATTATTTATCTCTCAATAGATCTCTACCTTTCTTTGATGGGAATTAAAAGAGAAAAAAAGTCCAAGCACAGCTTCCTTCAAACAGAACATAATAAAAGCATTATCAGAGAGCCTGAGTAGCCAATCTGTTCCTTCCTCCACCTAAAAGGAAGCGATTCCCAAACCTTCCATAACAAAGCCATCACCTACAGAGAGATGAAGCTGGAGAAGAGTCCCCTAAGCAAGCTGGTCCCGGGGCTCTGTTCACAAACACAAACACACCCTACAGAGCCCCAGGACAACAGCACAATTAGACCCAACCAAATCATGAGAAAACAAAAAGATAATTACTTGACACATTGGAAAGAATTAACAAAAAAACAGAGCAAACTAGAATGATATTTGGCCCTACACAGAGAGTACACAGCGGCAGAATACCTGACCACTGTGACTGACCCAAAATTAAGGAAAGCTTTTGACTATGTACAGACTCAGTGAGCATAGCCTTGCTATTGAGAAAGGCCGCCATAGGCAGACATGACTCTCAAGAGAAGACAGACTATGTGCTCACTGCCCACAAAATGAGGTGGAAACTAAGCTGCACTTCCTAACCTCCTGCCCAATGTATGACCATATTAGAGAGACATATTTCCCTCAGATTACACAGATCCACAAAGAATTCGAAAACAAATCCAATTTTGAAAAACTCCCCTATCTACTGGGTGAAATTCCACAGTGTGCCATCACAGCAGCAAGATTTGTGACCTGTTGCCACGAGAAAAGAGCAACCAGTGAAGAACAAACACCATTGTATATACAACCCATATTTATGCTTATTTATTTTATCTTGTGACCTTTAATTATTTGTACATTGTGTATATATATATATATATATATATATATATATATATATATATATATATATATATATATATATATGACATTTGTAATGTCTTTATTGTTTTGAAACTTCTGTATGTGTAATGTTTACTGTTAATTTCTGTTGTTTTTCACTTTATATATTCACTTTGTATGTTGTCTACCTCACTTGCTTTGGCAATGTTAACACGTTTCCCATGCCAATAAAGCCCTTGAATTGAATTGAATTGAGAGCGAGAGAGAGAGACAGAGAGACAGAGAGAGAGAGAGAGAGAGAGAGAGAGAGAGAGAGAGAGAGAGAGAGAGAGAGAGAGAGAGAGAGAGAGAGAGAGACAGAGAGAGAGAGAGAGAGAGAGAGAGAGAGAGAGAGAGAGAGAGAGAGAGAGAGAGAGAGAGATAGAGAGAAGGGGGGGAGAGAGACAGAGAGAGAGAGAGGAAGAGACAGAGAGAGAGAGCGAGAGAGAGAGAGAGAGAGAGAGAGAGAGAGAGAGAAGGGGGAGAGAGAGAGAGAGACAGCAACTGACATACTTAGAGTGGTGAGAGAGAGCAAGAGCGAGAGAGACAGAGAGAGAGAGAGAGAGAGAGAGAGAGAGAGAGAGAGAGAGAGAGAGAGAGATTGGCAGAAGCAAACAGACTAGGAGCTGGGAGAAGATTTGGAGTGCAAACTAGGTCTGGTCTGTGCTGGCCTCTGCTGTTCCAGACCATTAGAGGGAGAGAGAATGGTTGGTCTGGTGTTGCCAGCGCTCTCCACTGTCTGATAGGAGAAAGCATGGTTGGTTTCATGTGCCCAAAGCCAGCTGCTGCCTAACAGGAAGAGCAGTCTGGAGCTGTATAGAGCCGGAATGGAGGTGTTAATGAGCTACTTTACAGGCCATGGCCATGCAACTGGACAACAGGAAGAGACATCAGGGACAACACTTGTACAATAATGGACACACACAGAGAGAGAGAGAGAGAGAGAGAGAGAGAGAGAGAGAGAGAGAGAGAGAGAGAGAGAGAGAGAGAGAGAGAGAGAGAGAGGCTGACTGATACATGGCCTTCTCCTCTGTGACAGGGTTCCACTACCCTACTGAGTACTGCTGATGAGAAAACAATGCTGTGTCAAACCCAGGACAGACAGACAGACAGACAGACAGACAGACAGACAGACAGACAGACAGGCGGGCAGGCAGGCAGGCAGGCAGGCAGGCAGGCAGGCAGGCAGGCAGGCAGGCAGACAGACAGACAGACAGACAGACAGACAGACAGACAGACAGACAGACAGACAGACAGACAGACAGACAGACAGCTGCAAAGGCATTCATGTGCACACACACACCCACCCCTCAAACACACACACACACAGTCAAGGACAATGTCATTTCCCACAAATGACATGTCCTTGGAGTGCCAGGACTGACACGGTTCATACAATCCTTTTATAAGTTCATTAGTGGATGGTACACTTGAAAGAGTTGGACTGATCCCTAGACACAATATGACTCATTCATTTTCTCTTTCTGTCATCAGAGAAAACAGAGCTTACAGTCATATCACATACTATGAGGCTGCATGTCTATTGCCAGGAGTAGCCTGTATGCTTTCAGGGACCAATCAGTTCACCTCAACGTTACACACTTCAGCTTCCGTACTGGTTCCAAGATATTTCATCTGGAAAGGAAAGACAAGGTTCAAGACGTAAACACAAACAGTGGAAAGCTACTTAGTCACAGCGCTTCAAGGCTGAATTGCATCTGTTGTCCTCCATGTTGTTTTTCTTCCCACTCACGTGTCATAATGATTACATCAGATAGAACTACATGGCACCCTATTCCCCATATAGTGCAGTGCTCATAGGGCTCTGCTCAAGTAGTGCACTATATAGGGAATAGGGTGCCATTTGGGACAATGGCCATGAAGCCCCAGGACAGCTCATTTGACCTTAGTTTTACTCTGTCACATTTAAACAAAACATTTCCCAGAGGGAGAATTCCATGAGAGTGGTTACTCAGACACCTCTCTCTCTCTCTCTCTCTGAAACACAGCCTGAAAGGTCAGGTGACATCACTGTCATCAGCGTCTCAGGGCAAATGTCTGTTCCTGAGAAACTAAGTAGCCCTACGCTGCCTCCAAGAAAGCAACATGTCAGCATCCCCAATGGCACCCTCTTCCCTATATACGGCACTACCTTAGACCAGGGTAGAGATTGCACTATATGTAAAAGTAGTGCACTATATAGGGAATAGGATGCCATTTGGGACACACACAAGATGTCTGTAGTGTGTTGGCAGATGGCTGTTAGATGGCTGTCGGGACAGTTTTAGTTTTCTCACTACCTCCATTTCTTTCCTTTGTCTTTGATACTGAGCAGCAGAGACAGAATGGTGTGTGTGTGTGTGTGTGTGTGTGTGTGTGTGTGTGTGTGTGTGTGTGTGTGTGTGTGTGTGTGTGTGTGTGTGTGTGTGTGTGTGTGTGTGTGTGTGTGTGTGTGTGTGTGTGTGTGTGTGTGTGTGTGTGTGTGTGTGTGTGTGTCTGTGTACTGAGCAGTAGAGACAGAACCTTATTGCCATTGTGTCTGTGCCAGAAGACGTCTCAACATGTCTTTGTCAGTGGGTAATTGGCTAACCAACGTTCCCAAGGTAAAACCTCCATTCTCAGATTGTCCAGTGGAGCCTGAGATGCAGTATGTTCTCAACGAACAGCTCAGTTGACGATCTAAAATATATAAAAACAGACAAGCTAGCAGCTAATAAGAGGTTAACAAGTAGTTGGAAAGCGCTTAGCAAGAGGCTAACATGTTTCTAAGAAATGGTTTGTCAAGCAGCTTGCAAGTGCATGTGTGACTAGGAAATGTCTAATAATTAGCCAACAAGAGGCTAGCAAGTGGCTAGCTGTCAATAAAGTTGCTATAGGTAACATCTGTATAAATGGGAACAATTTTATCAAACCGCAAAGATCAACTCAATGATCACTTTTGTTCCGTCTTTACCCCACTGAAGAAATACATGTGTTTTGGCTCTGTAATACTGAGATAAGTCTCTCTATTATAGTGTGAACATTAGTCTCTAACATGCACAATGCTATGCTTCTCTCGTGCGTGTGCGTGTGCGCGTGCGTGTGTGTGGTCTTGCCCCCCCAGAGTCCACAGCTCCATTAGTCTTTACAGTACATCCGCTCCTTGGTCATTGATTGGCTAGCATCTGAGCTCTATTTTTAGCATCATCCCCATGGCAATAGCAACCAAGTCCTTGATACAATGAAAGAGATGAAGAAAACAACAACAGACAACCAATGCATGCCGAATGTTTCATCGCCAAGGTGGTGACCAGGGCCCACGGGACATGACACCCTGTTCTCCATGTACGTGGAGGACCTATAGACAACACTAATGACACCCTGTTCTCCATGTACGTGGAGGACCTAGAGACAAACACTAATGACACCCTGTTCTCCATGTACGTGGAGGACCTAGAGACAAACACTAATGACACCCTGTTCTCCATGTAAACACTAATGACACCCTGTTCTCCATGTAGGACCTAGAGACAAACACTAATGACACCCTGTTCTCCATGTACGTGGAGGACCTAGAGACAAACACTAATGACACCCTGTTCTCCATGTCTGTGGAGGACCTAGAGACAAACACTAATGACACCCTGTTCTCCATGTACGTGGAGGACCTAGAGACAAACACTATGACAGGACCTACAAACACTAATGACACCCTGTTCTCCATGTACGTGGAGGACCTAGAGACAAACACTAATGACACCCTGTTCTCCATGTACGTGGAGGACCTAGAGACAAACACTAATGACACCCTGTTCTCCATGTACGTGGAGGACCTAGAGACAAACACTAATGACACCCTGTTCTCCATGTACGTGGAGGACCTAGAGACAACACTAATGACACCCTGTTCTCCATGTACGTGGAGGACCTAGAGACAAACACTAATGACACCCTGTTCTCCATGTACGCGGAGGACCTAGAGACAACACTAATGACACCCTGTTCTCCATGTACGTGGAGGACCTAGAGACAAACACTAATGACACCCTGTTCTCCATGTACGTGGAGGACCTAGAGACAAACACTAATGACACCCTGTTCTCCATGTACGTGGAGGACCTAGAGACAAACACTAATGACACCCTGTTCTCCATGTACGTGGAGGACCTAGAGACAAACACTAATGACACCCTGTTCTCCATGTACGTGGAGGACCTAGAGACAAACACTAATGACACCCTGTTCTCCATGTACGTGGAGGACCTAGAGACAACACTAATGACACCCTGTTCTCCATGTACGAGGAGGACCTAGAGACAAACACTAATGACACCCTGTTCTCCATGTACGTGGAGGACCTAGAGACAAACACTAATGACACCCTGTTCTCCATGTACGTGGAGGACCTATAGACAACACTAATGACATCCTGTTCTCCATGTACATGGAGGACCTAGAAACAAACACTGATGCTCTGGTCAAAAAGTAGTACTCTACACACAGGGATTAGGGTGCCATTTGAGACTCTACCATTGGCTGTTAATGTGGACAGCTTTGATTGGATAAATACATCAATCAGTAGCAGAGAGGAGAAGAGAAGAAAGGAGATGCTTTTATCACTTTAGTTTAGCACAATGTTACAAAGCTTCTTCTGCAAACCATGGCTTTCAGTTCTGACACTTCAACATGGGAAAGGATTGGGTTAATTTATAATGCTGTCCTGGACATTAGAGTCCCCCTTCCTCTCTCTCTCTCTCTGAAACACAGCCAGAAAGGTCAGGTGACATCACATAGGGAATAGGGTGTCATGGGAAAGCCGATCTCTACCCTGGTCTAAGGTAGTGCAGTGTATAGGGACAGGTTCCCACGCCTCAGTAGGATCAACAGGCTCCCACGCCTCAGTAGGATCGACAGGTTCCCACGCCTCAGTAGGATCGACAGGCTCCCACGCCTCAGTAGGATCGACAGGTTCCCACGCCTCAGTAGGATCGACAGGCTCCCACGCCTCAGTAGGATCGACAGGTTCCCACGCCTCAGTAGGATCGACAGGTTCCCACGCCTCAGTAGGATCGACAGGTTCCCACGCCTCAATAGGATCGACAGGCTCCCACACCTCAGTAGGATCGACAGGTTCCCACGCCTCAGTAGGATCGACAGGTTCCCACGCCTCAGTAGGATCCACAGGCTCCCACGCCTCAGTAGGATCGACAGGTTCCCACGCCTCAGTAGGATCGACAGGCTCCCACGCCTCAGTAGGATCGACAGGTTCCCACGCCTCAGTAGGATCGACAGGCTCCCACGCCTCAGTAGGATCGACAGGTTCCCACGCCTCAGTAGGATCGACAGGTTCCCACGCCTCAGTAGGATCCACAGGTTCCCACGCCTCAGTAGGATCGACAGGTTCCCACGCCTCAGTAGGATCGACAGGTTCCCACGCCTCAGTAGGATCGACAGGTTCCCACGCCTCAGTAGGATCGACAGGTTCCCACGCCTCAGTAGGATCGACAGGTTCCCACGCCTCAGTAGGATCGACAGGTTCCCACGCCTCAGTAGGATTGACAGGTTCCCGCGCCTTAGCAGAGGTGACCGGTCCGCTCCTGATCCCGGGGATCGTCATCTTGGTCGGCGTCCTGCGGCCGGAGCCGCGTGTATGGGAGGAGGAGTACTGTCACGTGTGCTCCGTCTCTGACCTCTCGGTCACCAGGCTGCTCGTTATGGTGCTCACCTCTCACCGTCGTTACGCGCATCAGTGCTTGATGACACTCATCTGGACTCCATCACGTCCTTGATTACCTGTTCAAAATTGGATTTGTTTAGGAATTCTTTGTGGGTCTGTGTAGTCTGAGGGAAAAAATGTGTCTTTAATAAGGTCATACATTTGGCAGGAGATTAGGAAGTGCATCTCAGTTTCCACCTCATTTTGTGGGCAGCATGCACATAGCCTGTCTTCTCTTGAGAGCTAGGTCTGCATATGAATGCCTCTCTCAATAGCAAGGCTATGCTCACTGAGTCTGTACATTGTCAAAGCTTTCCTTAATTTTGGGTCAGTCACAGTGGTCAGGTATTCTGCCGCTGTGTACTCTCTGTTTAGGGCCAAATAACATTCTAGTTTCAGTTTTTTTTGTTAATTCTTTCCAATGTGTCAAGTAATTTTTTTTCCTCATGATTTGGTTGGGTCTAATTGTGTGGCTGCCCTGGGGCTCTGTTTGTCTTTGAACGGAGCCACAGAACCAGCTTGCTTAGGGGACTCTTCTCCAGGTTCATCCCTCTGTAGGTGATGGCTTTGTTATGGAAGGTTTGAGAATCGCTTCCTTATAGGTGGTTGTAGAATTCCACGGCTCTATTCTGGATTTGGATGATTTGCAGGTATCGGCCTAATTCTGCTCTGCATGCATTATTTGGTGTTCTACGTTGTATAGAGGATACTTTAGCAGAATTCTGCATGCAAAGTCTCAATTTGGTGTTTGTCCCATTTTGTGAATTCTTGGTTGGTGAGCGGACCCAAGACCTCACATCCATGAAGGGTTATCGGTTCTATAGCTGATTCAAGTATTTCTAGCCAGATCCTAATTGGTATATCAGATTTGATATTCCTTTTGATGATGTAGAAGACGGGGATAGAAGCACAAGATAATCAGCAAACTGTAGACATTTGACTTCAGATTGTAGTAGGGTATTGCCGGGTGCTGCAGACGGTTGCCCTCACCAATTCATTAATATATATGTTGAAGAGGGTGGGGCTTAAAGCTGCATCCTTGTCTCACCCCACGGCCCTGTGGGAAGAAATGTGTGTTTATTTGCATTGGATTTTATAACGTCATGTGTTTTTCCTCCAACACTGCTTTCCAACTATTTGTATTGCTGACCCTCATGCCAAATTAAGTCAAAAGCTTTTTTGAAATCAGCAAAGCATGAAAAGTATTTGCCTTTGTTTTGGTTTGTTTGTTTGTGAATTAGGGTGTGCAGGGTGAATATGTGGTCCGTGGTATGATCATTTGGTAAAAAGCCAATTTGACATTTGCTCAGTACATTGTTTTCATTGAGGAAATGTACCAGTCTGCTGTTAATGATAAGGCAGAGGATTTTTCCAAGGTTGTTGTTGACGCATATTCCACGGTAGTTGGAATAGTTGTTGTTTGTTTAGTGGTTTATCCAGGCATCTCCATTTTGGATAGATACCTCTTCCTGTTGTTTGTTTAGTGGTTTACCCAGACATCTCCATTTTGGATAGATAACTCTTCCTGTTGTTTGTTTAGTGGTTTACCCAGACATCTCCATTTTGGATAGATAACTTTTGTGTTGTTTGTTTAGTGGTTTACCCAGACATCTCCATTTTGGATAGATAACTCTTCCTGTTGTTTGTTTAGTGGTTTACCCAGACATCTCCATTTTGGATAGATAACTCTTCCTGTTGTTTGTTTAGTGGTTTACCCAGACATCTCCATTTTGGATAGATAACTCTTCCTGTTGTTTGTTTAGTGGTTTACCCAGACATCTCCATTTTGGATAGATAACTTTTGTGTTGTTTGTTTAGTGGTTTACCCAGACATCTCCATTTTGGATAGATAACTCTTCCTGTTGTTTGTTTAGTGGTTTACCCAGACATCTCCATTTTGGATAGATAACTTTTGTGTTGTTTGTTTAGTGGTTTACCCAGACATCTCCATTTTGGATAGATAACTTTCCTGTTGTTTGTTTAGTGGTTTACCCAGACATCTCCATTTTGGATAGATAACTCTTCCTGTTGTTTGTTTAGTGGTTTACCCAGACATCTCCATTTTGGATAGATAACTTTTGTGTTGTTTGTTTAGTGGTTTACCCAGACATCTCCATTTTGGATAGATAACTCTTCCTGTTGTTTGTTTAGTGGTTTACCCAGACATCTCCATTTTGGATAGATAACTCTTCCTGTTGTTTGTTTAGTGGTTTACCCAGACATCTCCATTTTGGATAGATAACTCTTCCTGTTGTTTGTTTAGTGGTTTACCCAGACATCTCCATTTTGGATAGATAACTCTTCCTGTTGTTTGTTTAGTGGTTTACCCAGACATCTCCATTTTGGATAGATAACTCTTCCTGTTGTTTGTTTAGTGGTTTACCCAGACATCTCCATTTTGGATAGATAACTCTTCCTGTTGTTTGTTTAGTGGTTTACCCAGACATCTCCATTTTGGATAGATAACTCTTCCTGTTGTTTGTTTAGTGGTTTACCCAGACATCTCCATTTTGGATAGATAACTCTTCCTGTTGTTTGTTTAGTAGTTTACCCAGACATCTCCATTTGGATAGATAACTCTTCCTGTTGTTTGTTTAGTGGTTTACCCAGACATCTCCATTTTGGATAGATAACTCTTCCTGTTGTTTGTTTAGTGGTTTACCCAGACATCTCCATTTTGTATAGATAACTCTTCCTGTTGTTTGTTTAGTGGTTTACCCAGACATCTCCATTTTGGATAGATAACTTTTGTGTTGTTTGTTTAGTGGTTTATCCAGACATCTCCATTTTGGATAGATAACTCTTCCTGTTGTTTGTTTAGTGGTTTACCCAGACATCTCCATTTTGGATAGATACCTCTTCCTGTTGTTTGTTTAGTGGTTTACCCAGACATCTCCATTTTGGATAGATAACTCTTCCTGTTGTTTGTTTAGTGGTTTACCCAGACATCTCCATTTTGGATAGATAACTCTTCCTGTTGTTTGTTTAGTGGTTTACCCAGACATCTCCATTTTGGATAGATAACTCTTCCTGTTGTTTGTTTAGTGGTTTACCCAGACATCTCCATTTTGGATAGATAACTCTTCCTGTTGTTTGTTTAGTGGTTTACCCAGACATCTCCATTTTGGATAGATAACTCTTCCTGTTGTTTGTTTAGTGGTTTACCCAGACATCTCCATTTTGGATAGATAACTCTTCCTGTTGTTTGTTTAGTGGTTTACCCAGACATCTCCATTTTGGATAGATAACTCTTCCTGTTGTTTGTTTAGTGGTTTACCCAGACATCTCCATTTTGGATAGATAACTCTTCCTGTTGTTTGTTTAGTGGTTTACCCAGACATCTCCATTTTGGATAGATAACTTTCCTGTTGTTTGTTTAGTGGTTTACCCAGACATCTCCATTTTGGATAGATAACTCTTCCTGTTGTTTGTTTAGTGGTTTACCCAGACATCTCCATTTTAGATAGATAACTTTTGTGTTGTTTGTTTAGTGGTTTACCCAGACATCTCCATTTTGGATAGATAACTCTTCCTGTTGTTTGTTTAGTGGTTTACCCAGACATCTCCATTTTGGATAGATAACTCTTCCTGTTGTTTGTTTAGTGGTTTACCCAGACATCTCCATTTTGGATAGATAACTCTTCCTGTTGTTTGTTTAGTGGTTTACCCAGACATCTCCATTTTGGATAGATAACTCTTCCTGTTGTTTGTTTAGTGGTTTACCCAGACATCTCCATTTTGGATAGATAACTCTTCCTGTTGTTTGTTTAGTGGTTTACCCAGACATCTCCATTTTGGATAGATAACTCTTCCTGTTGTTTGTTTAGTGGTTTACCCAGACATCTCCATTTTGGATAGATAACTCTTCCTGTTGTTTGTTTAGTGGTTTACCCAGACATCTCCATTTTGGATAGATAACTCTTCCTGTTGTTTGTTTAGTGGTTTACCCAGACATCTCCATTTTGGATAGATAACTCTTCCTGTTGTTTGTTTAGTGGTTTACCCAGACATCTCCATTTTGGATAGATAACTCTTCCTGTTGTTTGTTTAGTGGTTTACCCAGACATCTCCATTTTGGATAGATAACTCTTCCTGTTGTTTGTTTAGTGGTTTACCCAGACATCTCCATTTTGGATAGATAACTCTTCCTGTTGTTTGTTTAGTGGTTTACCCAGACATCTCCATTTTGGATAGATAACTCTTCCTGTTGTTTGTTTAGTGGTTTACCCAGACATCTCCATTTTGGATAGATAACTCTTCCTGTTGTTTGTTTAGTGGTTTACCCAGACATCTCCATTTTGGATAGATAACTCTTCCTGTTGTTTGTTTAGTGGTTTACCCAGACATCTCCATTTTGGATAGATAACTCTTCCTGTTGTTTGTTTAGTGGTTTACCCAGACATCTCCATTTTGGATAGATACCTCTTCCTGTTGTTTGTTTAGTGGTTTACCCAGACATCTCCATTTTGGATAGATAACTCTTCCTGTTGTTTGTTTAGTGGTTTACCCAGACATCTCCATTTTGGATAGATAACTCTTCCTGTTGTTTGTTTAGTGGTTTACCCAGACATCTCCATTTTGGATAGATAACTCTTCCTGTTGTTTGTTTAGTGGTTTACCCAGACATCTCCATTTTGGATAGATAACTCTTCCTGTTGTTTGTTTAGTGGTTTACCCAGACATCTCCATTTTGGATAGATACCTCTTCCTGTTGTTTGTTTAGTGGTTTACCCAGACATCTCCATTTTGGATAGATAACTCTTCCTGTTGTTTGTTTAGTGGTTTATCCAGACATCTCCATTTTGGATAGATAACTCTTCCTGTTGTTTGTTTAGTGGTTTACCCAGACATCTCCATTTTGGATAGATAACTCTTCCTGTTGTTTGTTTAGTGGTTTACCCAGACATCTCCATTTTGGATAGATAACTCTTCCTGTTGTTTGTTTAGTGGTTTACCCAGACATCTCCATTTTGGATAGATAACTCTTCCTGTTGTTTGTTTAGTGGTTTACCCAGACATCTCCATTTTGGATAGATAACTCTTCCTGTTGTTTGTTTAGTGGTTTATCCAGACATCTCCATTTTGGATAGATAACTCTTCCTGTTGTTTGTTTAGTGGTTTACCCAGACATCTCCATTTTGGATAGATACCTCTTCCTGTTGTTTGTTTAGTGGTTTACCCAGACATCTCCATTTTGGATAGATAACTCTTCCTGTTGTTTGTTTAGTGGTTTATCCAGACATCTCCATTTTGGATAGATAACTCTTCCTGTTGTTTGTTTAGTGGTTTACCCAGACATCTCCATTTTGTATAGATACCTCTTCCTGTTGTTTGTTTAGTGGTTTACCCAGACATCTCCATTTTGGATAGATAACTCTTCCTGTTGTTTGTTTAGTGGTTTACCCAGACATCTCCATTTTGGATAGATAACTCTTCCTGTTGTTTGTTTAGTGGTTTACCCAGACATCTCCATTTTGGATAGATAACTCTTCCTGTTGTTTGTTTAGTGGTTTACCCAGACATCTCCATTTTGGATAGATAACTCTTCCTGTTGTTTGTTTAGTGGTTTACCCAGACATCTCCATTTTGGATAGATAACTCTTCCTGTTGTTTGTTTAGTGGTTTACCCAGACATCTCCATTTTGGATAGATAACTCTTCCTGTTGTTTGTTTAGTGGTTTACCCAGACATCTCCATTTTGGATAGATAACTTTTGTGTTGTTTGTTTAGTGTTTTCCAATTTTCCCAGAATTAGATTCTATGGATTCTTCAGTTACATTGAGCTGATTTCTGACGTGCTGTTCCTTCTTTTTCCGTAGTCTATTTCTGTATTATTTTAGTGATTCACAGTAGTGAAGGTGTAGGCTCAGGTTTTCTGGGTCTCTATGTTTTTGTTTGGATAGGTTTCTCTATTTCTTTTTTTAGGAATTTGCATTCTTCATCAAACCATTTGTCATTGCTGATAATTTTATTATGTTGTCCGCTTGAAATGTTTAGATTTGATAGGCAAGCTGAGAGGTCAAATATACTGTTTAGTTGTCTACTGCCAAGTTTACACCTTCACTATTTCAGTGAAATGTTTTGATTTGATAGGGAAGCTGAGAGGTCAAATATACTGTTTAGTTGTCTACTGCCAAGTTTACACCTTCACTATTGCAGAGAAATGTTTTGTCCAGGAAGTTGCCTAGAAGAGATTGAATTTGTTGTTGCTTAATTTTTTGTTGTTGTAGGTTTCTAGACTATTCACCTTTCTTCTATAACATTTCTTAAAATAGTATCCAGTTCCTTTGGCTTTGATGCCTCATGATTGGGTATTGCTCTGTTCAAGTAGACTGTGATTCTGGTGTGATCTGATAGGGGTGTCAGTGGGCTGACTTTGAACTCTCTGAGAGATTCTGGGTTGAGGTCAGTGATAATGTAGTCTACAGTATTACTGCCAAGAGATGATCTGTATGTGTATCTACCATAGGAGTCCCCTCCAAGCCTACCATTGACTATGCACAGACCCAACGTGTGACAGAGGTGCAGGAGTTGTGACCCATTTTTGTTGGTTGTTTTGTCATAGTTGTGTCTTGGGAGGCATATTTGGGAGGGAATGCTGTCACCTCCAGGTAGGTGTTTGTCCCTGTGTGCTAAGAGTGTTAGGTTTGTGTCCAGTTCTGGCATTTAGGTCGCCACAGACTAGTACATGTCCCTGGGCCTGGAAATGCTTGATCTCCCCTCTAGGATGGAGAAGCTGTCATCGTTAAATTATACTGTAGGTAGCACACAGTCCCTTCTCTTCATCTCTCCATCTCCCTCTGCCGCCCCCCCCCCCTCTCTCTCTCGCTTATACTTCTCTCTCTGTCAGTCTCTCTCTATCAGTCCCCCTCTGTCTCTCTCTTGCTTATACTTCACTCTCTGTCAGTCTCTCTCTATCAGTCCCCCTCTGTCTCTCTCGCTTATACTTCTCTCTCTGTCAGTCTCTCTCTATCAGTCCCCCCTCTGTCTCTCTCGCTTATACTTCTCTCTCTGTCAGTCTCTCTCTATCAGTCCCCCCTCTGTCTCTCTCGCTTATACTTCTCTCTCTGTCAGTCTCTCTCTATCAGTCCCCCCTCTGTCTCTCTCGCTTATACTTCTCTCTCTGTCAGTCTCTCTCTATCAGTCCCCCTCTGTCTCTCTCGCTTATACTTCTCTCTCTGTCAGTCTCTCTCTATCAGTCCCCCCTCTGTCTCTCTCGCTTATACTTCTCTCTATGTCAGTCTCTCTCTATCAATCCCCCTCTGTCTCTTTCACTTTTACATCTCTCTCTGTCAGTCTCTCTCTATCAATCCCCCTCTGTCTCTCTCGCTTTTACGTCTCTCTCTATCAGTCCCCCTTCTCTCTCTCTCTCGCTTTTACGTCTCTCTCTGTCAGTCTCTCTCTATCAGCCCCCTTCTCTCTCTCTCTCTCTCTCTGTTTTACGTCTCTCTCTGTCAGTCCCCCTTCTCTCTCTCTCTCTCTCTCTCTCTCTCTCTCTCGCTTTTACATCTCTCTCTGTCAGTCCCCCCTTCTCTCTCTCTCGCTTTTACGTCTCTCTCTGTCAGTCCCCCTTCTCTCTCTCTCTCTCTCTCTCGCTTTTACGTCTCTCTCTGTCAGTCTCTCTCTATCAGCCCCCTTCTCTCTCTCTCTCTCTCTTTTACGTCTCTCTCTGTCAGTCCCCCTTCTCTCTCTCTCTCTCTCTCTCTCTCTCTCTCTCTCTCTCTCTCTCCCCTTCTCTCTCTCTCTCTTTTACGTCTCTCTCTGTCAGTCCCCCTTCTCTCTCTCTCGCTTTTACGTCTCTCTCTGTCAGTCCCCCTTCTCTCTCTCTCTCTCTCTCTCTCTCTCTCTCTCTCTCTC
Source organism: Oncorhynchus keta (assembly GCF_023373465.1). Classification (NCBI taxonomy): domain Eukaryota; kingdom Metazoa; phylum Chordata; class Actinopteri; order Salmoniformes; family Salmonidae; genus Oncorhynchus; species Oncorhynchus keta. The sequence goes on along the minus strand of NC_068450.1, from coordinate 14,108,909 downwards.
TCTCGCGCTTTTACGTCTCTCTCTGTCAGTCCCCCCTTCTCTCTCTCTCTCTCGCGCTTTTACGTCTCTCTCTGTCAGTCCCCCCTTCTCTCTCTCTCTCTCGCGCTTTTACGTCTCTCTCTGTCAGTCTCTCTCTGTCAGTCCCCCCTTCTCTCGCTCTCTCTCGCTCGGTGTTCAGCGTATCCAAGAGGAGTGACTTGGGGACAAGAGAACTAATACTATTGTCAGAAAATGAATTCAAGGAAATATGAGATATGGAACTGAATGGAAGTGGATAATTGTTTTCTGCACTTGTATTATTCATCACATCATATCTACACCTTTATCTTGTTATAAATCTGTATGTTCTTAGCCTTTCACATGGAGGCTACTGGTCTATAGGAAACGAAGCCTTTCACATTGAGGCTACTGGTCTATAGAAAACCAAGCCTTTCACATTGAGGCTACTGGTCTATAGAAAACCAAGCCTTTCACATTGAGGCTACTGGTCTATAGAAAACCAAGCCTTTCACATTGAGGCTACTGGTCTATAGAAAACCAAGCCTTTCACATTGAGGCTACTGGTCTATAGAAAACCAAGCCTTTCACATTGAGGCTACTGGTCTATAGAAAACCAAGCCTTTCACATGGAGGCTACTGGTCTATAGAAAACCAAGCCTTTCACATGGAGGACACTGGTCTATAGAAAACCAAGCCTTTCACATTGAGGCTACTGGTCTATAGAAAACCAAGCCTTTCACATTGAGGCTACTGGTCTATAGAAAACCAAGCCTTTCACATTGAGGCTACTGGTCTATAGAAAACCAAGCCTTTCACATTGAGGCTACTGGTCGATAGAAAACCAAGCCTTTCACATTGAGGCTACTGGTCTATAGAAAACCAAGCCTTTCACATGAGGCTACTGGTCTATAGAAAACCAAGCCTTTCACATGGAAGACACTGGTCTATAGAAAACCAAGCCTTTCACATGGAAGACACTGGTCTATAGAAAACCAAGCCTTTCACATGGAGGACAATAGTCTATAGAAAACCAAGCCTTTCACATTGAGGCTACTGGTCTATAGAAAACCAAGCCTTTCACATGGAGGCTACTGGTCTATAGAAAACCAAGCCTTTCACATGGAGGCCACTGGTCTATAGAAAACCAAGCCTTTCACATGGAGGACACTGGTCTATAGAAAACCAAGCCTTTCACATTGAGGCTACTGGTCTATAGAAAACCAAGCCTTTCACATGGAGGACACTGGTCTATAGAAAACCAAGCCTTTCACATTGAGGCTACTGGTCTATAGAAAACCAAGCCTTTCACATGGAGGCTACTGGTCTATAGAAAACCAAGCCTTTCACATGGAGGACAATAGTCTATAGAAAACCAAGCCTTTCACATGGAGGCTACTGGTCTATAGAAACCAAGCCTTTCACATGGAGGCTACTGGTCTATAGAAAACCAAGCCTTTCACATGGAGGCTACTGGTCTATAGAAAACCAAGCCTTTCACATGGAGGACAATAGTCTATAGAAAACCAAGCCTTTCACATGGAGGCTACTGGTCTACAGAAAACCAAGCCTTTCACATGGAGGACAATAGTCTATAGAAAACCAAGCCTTTCACATGGAGGACACTGGTCTATAGAAAACCAAGCCTTTCACATGGAGGCTACTGGTCTATAGAAAACCAAGCCTTTCACATTGGAGGCTACTGGTCTATAGAAAACCAAGCCTTTCACATGGAGGACACTGGTCTATAGAAAACCAAGCCTTTCACATGGAGGACAATAGTCTATAGAAAACCAAGCCTTTCACATGGAGGACAATAGTCTATAGAAAACCAAGCCTTTCACATGGAGGACAATGGTCTATAGAAAACCAAGCCTTTCACATGGAAGACACTGGTCTATAGAAAACCAAGCCTTTCACATGGAAGACACTGGTCTATAGAAAACCAAGCCTTTCACATGGAGGACACTGGTCTATAGAAAACCAAGCCTTTCACATGGAGGACACTGGTCTATAGAAAACCAAGCCTTTCACATTGAGGCTACTGGTCTATAGAAAACCAAGCCTTTCACATGGAGGACACTGGTCTATAGAAAACCAAGCCTTTCACATGGAGGACACTGGTCTATAGAAAACCAAGCCTTTCACATGGAAGACACTGGTCTATAGAAAACCAAGCCTTTCACATGGAAGACACTGGTCTATAGAAAACCAAGCCTTTCACATGGAAGACACTGGTCTATAGAAAACCAAGCCTTTCACATGGAAGACACTGGTCTATAGAAAACCAAGCCTTTCACATGGAAGACACTGGTCTATAGAAAACCAAGCCTTTCACATGGAAGACACTGGTCTATAGAAAACCAAGCCTTTCACATTGAGGCTACTGGTCTATAGAAAACCAAGCCTTTCACATGGAAGACACTGGTCTATAGAAAACCAAGCCTTTCACATGGAAGACACTGGTCTATAGAAAACCAAGCCTTTCACATGGAAGACACTGGTTTATCTATCTATCCATCTCAACAATAAAGTAGCAGGGAATCTTCAGTGTCTGAAAAAAATGAAAGACGACAGTAGAGCAAGTCATTATCATCAAGCTTTTAATGCAACATTGATATCACAACCTCCCTTCACAGTAAATATCCCCGTTGCATCAACAGAAACAAAAATATAAATCATTGTCACGGATCCCTCTGGAACTGTGTCATTACGCACACCCGGTCCCCATTTCCCTGAATGGAATTGTATAAATGTGCCCTTTGGTTTCCATTGTCTTGTCGATTATTGTTCCTATGTCTGTTTGTCGTGTGAGTACTTGTGCTGTGTTGTTTTGGCTTTCGTGCTGCTTGTATTGTGCAGATGATTATGGGACTCGTCCTGTGTGGTATCATTGTGTGTGTGTGTTACGGGTCTCTTCCTGTGTGGTATCATTGTGTGTGTGTGTTACGGGTGTCGTCCTGTGTGGTATCATTGTGTGTGTGTGTGTTACGGGTCTCGTCCTGTGTGGTATCATTGTGTGTGTGTGTGTGTGTGTTTACGGGTCTCGTCCTGTGTGGTATCATTCTATGTCTGTGTGTTACGGGCCTCGTCCTGTGTGGTATCATTGTGTGTGTGTGTGTTACGGGTCTCGTCCTGTGTGGTATCATTGTGTGTGTTACGGGTCTCGTCCTGTGTGGTATCATTGTGTGTGTGTGTTACGGGTCTCGTCCTGTGTGGTATCATTCTGTGTCTGTGGGTTACGGGTCTCGTCCTGTGTGGTATCATTGTGTGTGTGTGTTACAGGTCTCGTCCTGTGTGGTATCATTGTGTGTGTGTGTTATGGGTCTCGTCCTGTGTGGTATCATTGTGTGTGTTTGTGTTACGGGTCTCGTCCTGTGTGGTATCATTGTGTGTGTGTGTGTTACGTGTCTCGTCCTGTGTGGTATCATTGTGTGTGTGTGTTATGGGTCTCGTCCTGTGTGGTATCATTGTGTGTGTGTGTGTGTGTGTTATGGGTCTCGTCCTGTGTGGGATCATTGTGTGTGTGTGTTATGGGTCTCGTCCTGTGTGGTATCATTGTGTGTGTGTGTTACGGGTCTCGTCCTGTGTGGTATCATTGTGTGTGTGTGTTACGGGTCTCGTCCTGTGTGGTATCATTGTGTGTGTGTGTTATGGGTCTCGTCCTGTGTGGTATCATTGTGTGTGTGTGTGTTACGGGTCTCGTCCTGTGTGGTATCATTGTGTGTGTGTGTTACGGGTCTCGTCCTGTGTGGTATCATTGTGTGTGTGTGTGTGTGTGTGTGTGTGTGTGTGTGTGTGTGTGTGTGTGTGTGTGTGTGTGTGTGTGTGTGTGTGTGTGTGTGTGTGTTACGGGTCTCGTCTTGTGTGGTATCATTGTGTGTGTGTGTTATGGGTCTCGTCTTGTGTGGTATCATTGTGTGTGTGTGTTATGGGTCTCGTCCTGTGTGGTATCATTGTGTGTGTGTGTTACGGGTCTCGTCCTGTGTGGTATCATTGTGTGTGTGTGTGTGTGTGTGTTACGGGTCTCGTCTTGTGTGGTATCATTGTGTGTGTGTGTTATGGGTCTCGTCCTGTGTGGTATCATTGTGTGTGTGTGTGTTACGGGTCTCGTCCTGTGTGGTATCATTGTGTGTGTGTGTGTTACGGGTCTCGTCCTGTGTGGTATCATTGTGTGTGTGTGTTACGGGTCTCGTCCTGTGTGGTATCATTGTGTGTGTGTTACGGGTCTCGTCCTGTGTGGTATCATTGTGTGTGTGTGTGTTACGGGTCTCGTCCTGTGTGGTATCATTGTGTGTGTGTGTTACGGGTCTCGTCCTGTGTGGTATCATTGTGTGTGTGTGTGTGTTACGGGTCTCGTCCTGTGTGGTATCATTGTGTGTGTGTGTTACGCGTCTCGTCCTGTGTGGTATCATTGTGTGTGTGTGTTATGGGTCTCGTCCTGTGTGGTATCATTGTGTGTGTGTTATCTCGTCCTGTGTGGTATCATTGTGTGTGTGTGTTATGGGTCTCGTCCTGTGTGGTATCATTGTGTGTGTGTTACGGGTCTCGTCCTGTGTGGTATCATTGTGTGTGTGTGTTATGGGTCTCGTCCTGTGTGGTATCATTGTGTGTGTGTGTTATGGGTCTCGTCCTGTGTGGTATCATTGTGTGTGTGTGTGTGTGTGTGTTACGGGTCTCGTCCTGTGTGGTATCATTGTGTGTGTGTGTTATGGGTCTCGTCCTGTGTGGTATCATTGTGTGTGTGTGTGTGTTACGGGTCTCGTCCTGTGTGGTATCATTGTGTGTGTGTGTTACGCGTCTCGTCCTGTGTGGTATCATTGTGTGTGTGTGTGTGTGTGTTACGGGTCTCGTCCTGTGTGGTATCATTGTGTGTGTGTGTTACGGGTCTCGTCCTGTGTGGTATCATTGTGTGTGTGTGTGTGTGTGTTACGGGTCTCGTCCTGTGTGGTATCATTGTGTGTGTGTTACGCGTCTCGTCCTGTGTGGTATCATTGTGTGTGTGTGTTATGGGTCTCGTCCTGTGTGGTATCATTGTGTGTGTGTTACGGGTCTCGTCCTGTGTGGTATCATTGTGTGTGTGTGTTATGGGTCTCGTCCTGTGTGGTATCATTGTGTGTGTTACGGGTCTCGTCCTGTGTGGTATCATTGTGTGTGTGTGTTATGGGTCTCGTCCTGTGTGGTATCATTGTGTGTGTGTGTTATGGGTCTCGTCCTGTGTGGTATCATTGTGTGTGTGTTACGGGTCTCGTCCTGTGTGGTATCATTGTGTGTGTGTGTTATGGGTCTCGTCCTGTGTGGTATCATTGTGTGTGTGTTACTCTCGTCCTGTGTGGTATCATTGTGTGTGTGTTATGGGTCTCGTCCTGTGTGGTATCATTGTGTGTGTGTGTTATGGGTCTCGTCCTGTGTGGTATCATTGTGTGTGTGTGTGTTATGGGTCTCGTCCTGTGTGGTATCATTGTGTGTGTGTGTGTTACGGGTCTCGTCCTGTGTGGTATCATTGTGTGTGTGTGTTATGGGTCTCGTCCTGTGTGGTATCATTGTGTGTGTGTGTGTGTGTGTTACGGGTCTCGTCCTGTGTGGTATCATTGTGTGTGTGTGTTACGCGTCTCGTCCTGTGTGGTATCATTGTGTGTGTGTGTGTGTGTGTTACGCGTCTCGTCCTGTGTGGTATCATTGTGTGTGTGTGTTACGGGTCTCGTCCTGTGTGGTATCATTGTGTGTGTGTGTGTGTGTGTTACGGGTCTCGTCCTGTGTGGTATCATTGTGTGTGTGTTACGGGTCTCGTCCTGTGTGGTATCATTGTGTGTGTGTGTGTGTGTGTTACGCGTCTCGTCCTGTGTGGTATCATTGTGTGTGTGTGTTACGGGTCTCGTCCTGTGTGGTATCATTGTGTGTGTGTGTGTGTGTGTGTGTGTGTTACGGGTCTCGTCCTGTGTGGTATCATTGTGTGTGTGTTACGCGTCTCGTCCTGTGTGGTATCATTGTGTGTGTGTGTTATGGGTCTCGTCCTGTGTGGTATCATTGTGTGTGTGTTACGGGTCTCGTCCTGTGTGGTATCATTGTGTGTGTGTGTTATGGGTCTCGTCCTGTGTGGTATCATTGTGTGTGTGTTACGGGTCTCGTCCTGTGTGGTATCATTGTGTGTGTGTGTTATGGGTCTCGTCCTGTGTGGTATCATTGTGTGTGTGTGTTATGGGTCTCGTCCTGTGTGGTATCATTGTGTGTGTGTTACGGGTCTCGTCCTGTGTGGTATCATTGTGTGTGTGTGTTACGCGTCTCGTCCTGTGTGGTATCATTGTGTGTGTGTGTTATGGGTCTCGTCCTGTGTGGTATCATTGTGTGTGTGTGTTACGGGTCTCGTCCTGTGTGGTATCATTGTGTGTGTGTGTTATGGGTCTCGTCCTGTGTGGTATCATTGTGTGTGTGTTACGGGTCTCGTCCTGTGTGGTATCATTGTGTGTGTGTGTTATGGGTCTCGTCCTGTGTGGTATCATTGTGTGTGTGTGTTATGGGTCTCGTCCTGTGTGGTATCATTGTGTGTGTGTGTGTGTGTGTGTTACGGGTCTCGTCCTGTGTGGTATCATTGTGTGTGTGTGTGTTACGGGTCTCGTCCTGTGTGGTATCATTGTGTGTGTGTGTTATGGGTCTCGTCCTGTGTGGTATCATTGTGTGTGTGTGTGTGTGTGTTATGGGTCTCGTCCTGTGTGGTATCATTGTGTGTGTGTGTTACGCGTCTCGTCCTGTGTGGTATCATTGTGTGTGTGTGTGTGTGTGTGTGTTACGCGTCTCGTCCTGTGTGGTATCATTGTGTGTGTGTGTGTGTTACGGGTCTCGTCCTGTGTGGTATCATTGTGTGTGTGTGTGTGTGTGTGTGTTACGGGTCTCGTCCTGTGTGGTATCATTGTGTGTGTGTTACGGGTCTCGTCCTGTGTGGTATCATTGTGTGTGTGTGTTATGGGTCTCGTCCTGTGTGGTATCATTGTGTGTGTGTGTTATGGGTCTCGTCCTGTGTGGTATCATTGTGTGTGTGTGTTATGGGTCTCGTCCTGTGCGGTATCATTGTGTGTGTGTGTTACGGGTCTCGTCCTGTGTGGTATCATTGTGTGTGTGTGTGTGTGTGTTACGGGTCTCGTCCTGTGTGGTATCATTGTGTGTGTGTTACTGGTCTCGTCCTGTGTGGTATCATTGTGTGTGTGTGTGTGTGTTACGGGTCTTGTCCTGTGTGGTATCATTGTGTGTGTGTTATGGGTCTCGTCCTGTGTGGTATCATTGTGTGTGTGTGTGTTACGGGTCTTGTCCTTTGTGGTATCATTGTGCGTGTGTGTTACGGGTCTCGTCCTGGTGTATTTATTCGAGGTTCTCCTCGCTCTTTTGTTTTGGGATTCAACCCTGTGTTTTGTTACGTGTTTGTTTGGTCTTCGTCCCCGTGCCTTTACACGGCACGCTGTAATTTGGGTAAATAAAAAACCCTATTACGCATTCCTGCGCCTGTCTCCCGATCCCTTTATACCAGCGTGACAATCACCTTGTTTATTTATATTTGTTCTCCTCAGTCGGTGTTGGGTGGCTGTCCCAAAAGGCCCTGGTCAAAAATAGTGCACTAAATAGGGAATGAGGTGTCATTTGGGGACTTAACCTTGGTGTATAATATAACAGCCAATCAATTCCTGATTAGGGACTCTGGTTGGGGTCGTGCTGGTTCAGCCGTGGGTCAAGTTGGTATTTTAACAGTCTCATTTGTCATGCTGATTTCATTGCTCAACCATTCATTAAACCAGATAAGCCCTCTAACCCTAGCTCTGCCCACCCTGACATATGACCAATTCTTTCAATGCCAGAGGAGGGGGGAGAGGGGGGAAGGAGGAAAGGGGAGTATGCGTGTGTGTGTGTGCATTCATGAGTGTGTGTGTGTGTGTGTGTGTGTGTGTGTGTGTGTGTGTGTGTGTGTGTGTGTGTGTGTGTGTGTGTGTGTGTGTGTGTGTGTGTGTGTGTGTGTGTGTGTGTGTGTGTGTGTGTGCGTAAGCATTCATGTTTGTGTGTGTTCTGTCCACTACATCCAACCTCTACACAACCACAGGAATCAGACAGTGTGAGTTCTGTCCTCTCTACAACCACAGGAATAAGACAGTGTGAGTTCTGTCCTCTACACAACCACAGGAATAAGACAGTGTGAGTTCTGTCCTCTACACAACCACAGGAATCAGACAGTGTGAGTTCTGTCCTCTACACAACCACAGGAATCAGACAGTGTGAGTTCTGTCCTCTACACAACCACAGGAATCAGACAGTGTGAGTTCTGTCCTCTACACAACCACAGGAATAAGACAGTGTGAGTTCTGTCCTCTACACAACCACAGGAATCAGACAGTGTGAGTTCTGTCCTCTACACAACCACAGGAATCAGACAGTGTGAGTTCTGTCCTCTACATCCAACCTCTACACAACCACAGGAATCAGACAGTGTGTGTTCTGTCCTCTACATCCAACCTCTACACAACCACAGGAATCAGACAGTGTGAGTTCTGTCCTCTACATCCAACTTCTACACAACCACAGAAATCAGACAGTGTGTGTTCTGTCCTCTACACAACCACAGGAATCAGACAGTGTGAGTTCTGTCCTCTACATCCAACCTCTACACAACGACAGGAATCAGACAGTGTGTGTTCTGTCCTCTACATCCAACCTCTACACAACCACAGGAATCAGACAGTGTGAGTTCTGTCCTCTACATCCAACTTCTACACAACCACAGAAATCAGACAGTGTGTGTTCTGTCCTCTACACAACCACAGGAATCAAACAGTGTGAGTTCTGCCCTCTACTTCCAACCTCTACACAACCACAGGAATCAGACAGTGTGTGTTCTGTCCTCTACACAACCACAGGAATCAGACAGTGTGAGTTCTGCCCTCTACTTCCAACCTCTACACAACCACAGGAATCAGACAGTGTGAGTTCTGTCCTCTACACAACCACAGGAATCAGACAGTGTGAGTTCTGCCCTCTACTTCCAACCTCTACACAACCACAGGAATCAGACAGTGTGAGTTCTGTCCTCTACATCCAACCTCTACACAACCACAGGAATCAGACAGTGTGAGTTCTGTCCTCTACACAACCACAGGAATCAGACAGTGTGAGTTCTGTCCTCTACACAACCACAGGAATCAGACAGTGTGAGTTCTGTCCTCTACATCCAACTTCTACACAACCACAGGAATCGGACAGTGTGAGTTCTGTCCTCTACACAACCACAGGAATCAGACAGTGTGAGTTCTGTCCTCTACACAACCACAGGAATCAGACAGTGTGAGTTCTGTCCTCTACACAACCACAGGAATCAGACAGTGTGAGTTCTGTCCTCTACACAACCACAGGAATCAGACAGTGTGAGTTCTGTCCTCTACATCCAACTTCTACACAACCACAGGAATCAGACAGTGTGAGTTCTGTCCTCTACATCCAACTTCTACACAACCACAGGAATCAGACAGTGTTAGTTCGGTCCTCTACATTCCGTAATAATCACCACAGAACGTTCCCCAAGCATTCTCATTGTCGTGTCTTTACTATCATTAAATTGAAGACTTATAGTTTTTTTTATCAAAGATTCTCTGTAATTAGTATTACGCGATCAACTGATTAATCATGTAACTGTAATTAACTAGGAAGTCGGGGCAGCAATGAAAAATATTCAGAATACAAGGTTATAATTTCCTAATACAACCTTTCAGATATTTTCATATCTGATCAATTAATCATTTACTTTACCTCACGTTAGTCTCATTCCAAACGTCGTAAATTGTTGGTTATCTGCACGAACCCAGTCTTCATTATGAGACATCCATACATCAATTGTCTTAAATCATTTATTTACTACAAACTAAGTCATTTACAGAAATGCATAAACAAACAGTAAATATGGTTACAAGAAATGATAGGAGAATGTGCCCTAGTGGGCTAAACCGGCATGGCGGCTTGTTAGATAAAACTACAGAGTTGATAATTATAACAATTGAAATGCTAATCCTTTACACATGAATGCTCATTCATTCGGGAACAATTGCAATCAATATATATATTTACGCTCAGTGTGTCGTCTTGATCGCTGGTGAAAAGTTTGTTTATTTTGTAGAATTGTCCGTCTCTCTCCCTCTCTCGGTTGTGGTTAGAGGGGATAGTTCAGAGTGACATTAATTTGTTTCGTTATAGAATGGATGTTTCGGCGGTTGTCGTTCTTCGCGTTCAATGATACCGAATTCCTAGCTGCAGACTAGTAATTAATATCAAAGACTTGTTCTTATTCTGTAGGTATCGATAGTCTAAGAGTTTAACCACGTGGTATGGTTAAAAGATTCAGCAATGGTCTACAACCTTTGTCCACTCCTAATGGACAAAAACATGGTCTGGTGATAATTTCTCAAAGTTGGGTTTAATTCGGAATTGCAGAAAAGGGGCTGTCCCAGGACGCCTGACCCTAACTGGGCTCAGGGGCGGTCCTCTGATTTAGTTAACTCCAATTCCCTTTTTGAGTTTTCCTTCATTAAACAGTCCAAAATCACATTGTAAAATTGTGTAAACAGTATCATACTCACTCATTCATCTTATACAACAATTACATGTAAACCTCATATCTGAGGCTATTATATAAACAACATTATGGTAATGTGGCCACACCGTCTTCCATAAGCTTCCCAAGTTGTAACAAATGGATCAGTTCGTAGCTGGATTCTTCACCGATCTTCTATACTTCCTCCGGAACAGGAAATTTGTTCGGACCTCGAGTTCTGTGAGGTGGAAGAAATTCCCCTGTTCTCTATGAAAATTGACTCTCTCTATACTGTGTGTCCATGAGGAGATCCTCAGGAATTTATGACGTCTCTCTGACCACAGCAGCCTAGTTGGGGGAGGCAGGGAGAGGGGGATGGTGCTCGCCACACACAAAGAGGGCAACGTCATGACACCATCTAGCAAAACTCAACAAATGTTTTATGCAAAAAGTGTACAAACATCAGGACAACTGGACAGTTTTAGTGTTATGAGAAGATTTGCCGCAACCTAACAAATCTGGGAACTTTCACAGACGCAAGTTTGGTTTGCTGGGTGTGTTCCGTTCTCTCCATCCAGCGTCTATACAACAACAGAGATCAGACAGTGGGATAGTAACCAGCTAACCTCTACACAACCACAGGGATCAGACAGTGGGAGGGTAACCAGCTAACCTCTATACAACCACAGGGATCAGACAGTGGGAGGGTAACCAGCTAACCTCTATACAACCACAGGGATCAGACAGTGGGAGGGTAACCAGCTAACCTCTATACAACCACAGAGATCAGACAGTGGGATAGTAACCAGCTAACCTCTATACAACCACAGAGATCAGACAGTGGGATAGTAACCAGCTAACCTCTATACAACCACAGGGATCAGACAGTGGGAGGGTAACCAGCTAACCTCTATACAACCACAGAGATCAGACAGTGGGATAGTAACCAGCTAACCTCTATACAACCACAGAGATCAGACAGTGGGATAGTAACCAGCTAACCTCTATACAACCACAGGGATCAGACAGTGGGATAGTAACCAGCTAACCTCTATACAACCACAGAGATCAGACAGTGGGATAGTAACCAGCTAACCTCTATACAACCACAGAGATCATACAGTGGGATAGTAACCAGCTAACCTCTATACAACCACAGAGATCAGACACTGGGAGGGTAACCAGCTAACCTCTATACAACCACAGGGAGCAGACAGTGGGAGGGTAACCAGCTAACCTCTATACAACCACAGGGATCAGACAGTGGGATAGTAACCAGCTAACCTCTATACAACCACAGAGATCAGACAGTGGGATAGTAACCAGCTAACCTCTATACAACCACAGGGATCAGACAGTGGGAGGGTAACCAGCTAACCTCTATACAACCACAGAGATCAGACAGTGGGAGGGTAACCAGCTAACCTCTATACAACCACAGAGATCAGACAGTGGGAGGGTAACCAGCTAACCTCTATACAACCACAGAGATCAAACAGTGGGATAGTAACCAGCTAACCTCTATACAACCACAGGGATCAGACAGTGGGAGGGTAACCAGCTAACCTCTATACAACCACAGGGATCAGACAGTGGGATAGTAACCAGCTAACCTCTATACAACCACAGAGATCAGACAGTGGGAGGGTAACCAGCTAACCTCTATACAACCACAGAGATCAAACAGTGGGATAGTAACCAGCTAACCTCTATGCAACCACAGAGATCAGACAGTGGGATAGTAACCAGCTAAACTCTATACAACCACAGTGATCAGACAGTGGGAGGGTAACCAGCTAACCTCTATACAACCACAGGGATCAGACAGTGGGAGGGTAACCAGCTAACCTCTATACAACCACAGGGATCAGACAGTGGGAGGGTAACCAGCTAACCTCTATACAACCACAGAGATCAGACAGTGGGATAGTAACCAGCTAACCTCTATACAACCACAGAGATCAGACAGTGGGATAGTAACCAGCTAACCTCTATACAACCACAGGGATCAGACAGTGGGAGGGTAACCAGCTAACCTCTATACAACCACAGAGATCAGACAGTGGGAGGGTAACCAGCTAACCTCTATACAACCACAGGGATCAGACAGTGGGAGGGTAACCAGCTAACCTCTATACAACCACAGAGATCAGACAGTGGGATAGTAACCAGCTAACCTCTATACAACCACAGAGATCAGACAGTGGGATAGTAACCAGCTAACCTCTATACAACCACAGGGATCAGACAGTGGGAGGGTAACCAGCTAACCTCTATACAACCACAGAGATCAGACAGTGGGATAGTAACCAGCTAACCTCTATACAACCACAGAGATCAGACAGTGGGATAGTAACCAGCTAACCTCTATACAACCACAGGGATCAGACAGTGGGATAGTAACCAGCTAACCTCTATACAACCACAGAGATCAGACAGTGGGATAGTAACCAGCTAACCTCTATACAACCACAGAGATCATACAGTGGGATAGTAACCAGCTAACCTCTATACAACCACAGAGATCAGACAGTGGGAGGGTAACCAGCTAACCTCTATACAACCACAGGGAGCAGACAGTGGGAGGGTAACCAGCTAACCTCTATACAACCACAGGGATCAGACAGTGGGATAGTAACCAGCTAACCTCTATACAACCACAGGGATCAGACAGTGGGAGGGTAACCAGCTAACCTCTATACAACCACAGGGATCAGACAGTGGGATAGTAACCAGCTAACCTCTATACAACCACAGAGATCAGACAGTGGGAGGGTAACCAGCTAACCTCTATACAACCACAGAGATCAAACAGTGGGATAGTAACCAGCTAACCTCTATACAACCACAGGGATCAGACAGTGGGAGGGTAACCAGCTAACCTCTATACAACCACAGGGATCAGACAGTGGGATAGTAACCAGCTAACCTCTATACAACCACAGAGATCAGACAGTGGGAGGGTAACCAGCTAACCTCTATACAACCACAGAGATCAAACAGTGGGATAGTAACCAGCTAACCTCTATGCAACCACAGAGATCAGACAGTGGGATAGTAACCAGCTAAACTCTATACAAACACAGAGATCAGACAGTGGGATAGTAACCAGCTAACCTCTATACAACCACAGGGATCAGACAGTGGGATAGTAACCAGCTAACCTCTATACAACCACAGAGATCAGACAGTGGGATAGTAACCAGCTAACCTCTATACAACCACAGAGATCAGACAGTGGGATAGTAACCAGCTAACCTCTATACAACCACAGAGATCAGACAGTGGGATAGTAACCAGCTAACCTCTATACAACCACAGAGATCAGACAGTGGGAGGGTAACCAGCTAACCTCTATACAACCACAGAGATCAGACAGTGGGATAGTAACCAGCTAACCTCTATACAACCACAGAGATCAGACAGTGGGATAGTAACCAGCTAACCTCTATACAACCACAGAGATCAGACAGTGGGATAGTAACCAGCTAACCTCTATACAACCACAGAGATCAGACAGTGGGATAGTAACCAGCTAACCTCTATACAACCACAGAGATCAGACAGTGGGATAGTAACCAGCTAACCTCTATACAACCACAGAGATCAGACAGTGGGATAGTGACCAGCTAACCTCTATACAACCACAGGGATCAGACAGTGGGATAGTAACCAGCTAACCTCTGTACAACCACAGAGATCAGACAGTGGGATAGTAACCAGCTAACCTCTATACAACCACAGAGATCATACAGTGGGATAGTAACCAGCTAACCTCTATACAACCACAGAGATCAGACAGTGGGAGGGTAACCAGCTAACCTCTATACAACCACAGGGAGCAGACAGTGGGATAGTGACCAGCTAACCTCTATACAACCACAGAGATCAGACAGTGGGAGGGTAACCAGCTAAACTCTATACAACCACAGAGATCAGACAGTGGGAGGGTAACCAGCTAACTCTATACAACCACAGAGATCAGACAGTGGGATAGTAACCAGCTAACCTCTATACAACCACAGAGATCAGACAGTGGGATAGTAACCAGCTAACCTCTATACAACCACAGGGATCAGACAGTGGGATAGTAACCAGCTAACCTCTATACAACCACAGAGATCAGACAGTGGGAGGGTAACCAGCTAACCTCTATACAACCACAGAGATCAAACAGTGGGAGTAACCAGCTAACCTCTATGCAACCACAGAGATCAGACAGTGGGATAGTAACCAGCTAAACTCTATACAACCACAGAGATCAGACAGTGGGTAGAGATCAGACAGTAATAGTAACCAGCTAACCTCTATACAACCACAGGGATCAGACAGTGGGATAGTAACCAGCTAACCTCTATACAACCACAGAGATCAGACAGTGGGATAGTAACCAGCTAACCTCTATACAACCACAGAGATCAGACAGTGGGAGGGTAACCAGCTAACCTCTATACAACCACAGAGATCAGACAGTGGGATAGTAACCAGCTAACCTCTATACAACCACAGAGATCAGACAGTGGGATAGTAACCAGCTAACCTCTATACAACCACAGGGATCAGACAGTGGGATAGTAACCAGCTAACCTCTATACAACCACAGAGATCAGACAGTGGGATAGTAACCAGCTAACCTCTATACAACCACAGAGATCAGACAGTGGGAGGGTAACCAGCTAACCTCTATACAACCACAGAGATCAGACAGTGGGAGGGTAACCAGCTAACCTCTATACAACCACAGAGATCAGACAGTGGGAGGGTAACCAGCTAAACTCTATACAACCACAGAGATCAGACAGTGGGAGGGTAACCAGCTAACCTCTATACAACCACAGAGATCAGACAGTGGGATAGTAACCAGCTAACCTCTATACAACCACAGAGATCAGACAGTGGGATAGTAACCAGCTAACCTCTATACAACCACAGGGATCAGACAGTGGGATAGTAACCAGCTAACCTCTATACAACCACAGAGATCAGACAGTGGGAGGGTAACCAGCTAACCTCTATACAACCACAGAGATCAAACAGTGGGATAGTAACCAGCTAACCTCTATACAACCACAGAGATCAGACAGTGGGATAGTAACCAGCTAAACTCTATACAACCACAGAGATCAGACAGTGGGATAGTAACCAGCTAACCTCTATACAACCACAGAGATCAGACAGTGGAATAGTAACCAGCTAACCTCTATACAACCACAGGGATCAGACAGTGGGATAGTAACCAGCTAACCTCTATACAACCACAGAGATCAGACAGTGGGATAGTAACCAGCTAACCTCTATACAACCACAGAGATCAGACAGTGGGAGGGTAACCAGCTAACCTCTATACAACCACAGAGATCAGACAGTGGGATAGTAACCAGCTAACCTCTATACAACCACAGAGATCAGACAGTGGGATAGTAACCAGCTAACCTCTATACAACCACAGGGATCAGACAGTGGGATAGTAACCAGCTAACCTCTATACAACCACAGAGATCAGACAGTGGGATAGTGACCAGCTAACCTCTATACAACCACAGAGATCAGACAGTGGGATAGTAACCAGCTAACCTCTATACAACCACAGAGATCAGACAGTGGGATAGTAACCAGCTAACCTCTATACAACCACAGGGATCAGACAGTGGGATAGTAACCAGCTAACCTCTATACAACCACAGAGATCAGACAGTGGGAGGGTAACCAGCTAACCTCTATACAACCACAGGGATCAGACAGTGGGAGGGTAACCAGCTAACCTCTATACAACCACAGAGATCAGACAGTGGGAGGGTAACCAGCTAACCTCTATACAACCACAGAGATCAGACAGTGGGAGGGTAACCAGCTAACCTCTATACAACCACAGAGATCAGACAGTGGGAGGGTAACCAGCTAACCTCTATACAACCACAGAGATCAGACAGTGGGAGGGTAACCAGCTAACCTCTATACAACCACAGAGATCAGACAGTGGGAGGGTAACCAGCTAACCTCTATACAACCACAGAGATCAGACAGTGGGAGGGTAACCAGCTAACCTCTATACAACCACAGAGATCAGACAGTGGGAGGGTAACCAGCTAACCTCTATACAACCACAGGGATCAGACAGTGGGAGGGTAACCAGCTAACCTCTATACAACCACACTGACTATCTCTACCTCTACCCCTCACACTACACTCTCCTACCTCACTGACTATCTCTAACTCTACCCCTCACACTACATTCTCCTACATACTGACTATCTCTACCTCTACTCCTCACACTACATTCTCCTACCTCACTGACTACCTCTACCCCTCACACTACATTCTCCTACCTCACTGACTACCTCTACCTCTACCCCTCAGACTCTACACTCTCCTACATACTGACTATCTCTACCTCTACCCCTCAGACTCTACACTCTCCTACCTACTGACTATCTCTACCTCTACCCCTCAGACTCTACACTCTCCTACCTCACTGACTATCTCTACCTCTACCCCTCACACTACATTCTCCTACATACTGACTATCTCTACCTCTACCCCTCAGACTCTACACTCTCCTACCTCACTGACTATCTCTAACTCTACCCCTCACACTACATTCTCCTACATACTGACTATCTCTACCTCTACCCCTCACACTACATTCTCCTACATACTGACTATCTCTACCTCTACCCTCACACTACATTCTCCTACCTCATTGACTGACTATCTCTCCTACATACTGACTACCTCCCCTCACACTACATTCTCCTACATACTGACTATCTCTACCTCTACCCCTCACACTACATTCTCCTACCTCATTGACTATCTCTACCTCTACCTCTCACACTACATTCTCCTACATACTGACTCTCTCTACCTCTACTCCTCACACTACATTCTCATACATACTGACTATCTCTACCTCTACTCCTCACACTACATTCTCATACATACTGACTATCTCTACCTCTACTCCTCACACTACATTCTCATACATACTGACTATCTCTACCTCTACCCCTCACACTACATTCTCCTACCTCATTGACTATCTCTACCTCTACCTCTCACACTACATTCTCCTACATACTGACTCTCTCTACCTCTACCCCTCACACTACATTCTCCTACCTCATTGACTATCTCTACCTCTACCTCTCACACTACATTCTCCTACATACTGACTCTCTCTACCTCTACCCCTCACACTACATTCTCCTACCTCATTGACTATCTCTACCTCTACCTCTCACACTACATTCTCCTACATACTGACTATCTCTACCTCTACCCCTCACACTACATTCTCATACATACTGACTATCTCTACCTCTACTCCTCACACTACAGTCTCCTAACTCACTGACTATCTCTACCTCTACTCCTCACTCTAGTCTCCTCTAACTCACTATCTCTACCTCTACCCCTCACACTACACTCTCCTACCTCACTGACTATCTCTACCTCTACCCCTCACACTACATTCTCCTACATACTGACTATCTCTACCTCTACCCCTCACACTACATTCTCCTACATACTGACTATCTCTACCTCTACCCCTCACACTACACACAGTCTCCTCTAACTCACTATCTCTACCTCTACTCCTCACACTACATACAGTCTCCTCTAACTCACTATCTCTACCTCTACTCCTCACACTACATTCTCCTACATACTGACTATCTCTACCTCTACCCCTCACACTACAGTCTCCTAACTCACTGACTATCTCTACCTCTACCCCTCACACTACATTCTCCTACATACTGACTATCTCTACCTCTACTCCTCACACTACAGTCTCCTAACTCACTGACTATCTCTACCTCTACTCCTCACTCTACAGTCTCCTCCAACTCACTATCTCTACCTCTACCCCTCACACTACAGTCTCCTAACTCACTGACTATCTCTACCTCTACCCCTCACACTACAGTCTCCTAACTCACTGACTATCTCTACCTCTACCCCTCACACTACAGTCTCCTAACTCACTGACTATCTCTACCTCTACCCCTCACACTACAGTCTCCTAACTCACTGACTATCTCTACCTCTACCCCTCACACTACAGTCTCCTAACTCACTGACTATCTCTACCTCTACTCCTCACACTACAGTCTCCTCTAACTCACTATCTATATATCTGGTTCTTCTCTGTTCTAGCTTTCTCCTACAAACTAATCTGATAGTTGATTACAGGCCTGTTGTCAGATGAGCTGACTTCTGCCTAGGGCTGTGGCGGTCATTAAACTCCGTCAGCTGGTGATTGTCAAGCAAATAACTGCCGGTCTCATGGCAGTTTACCGTTAATTAACATAAACACGCTTGGCAGCTGACTTCCACGCATATCCTACAAGCCACTGATGCACCATCATATTTTAGACAGGTCTAAAGAAAATATAGTCTATTTCAGAAGAAATTGTACTTATGTTCAGCCCTGATATGGCTTTGCCATATGGCTGAGGGCTACACTAGTTCATTTAGCAGACACGATTTGCTTAGAATACCATGGCAATAATATTATAGTATGAAGAATACAATTGAACACAGGTGAATAAAATAGAAAGGATATTTTCTCCAAATGATTTGAGGGAGTGTTCACATGCGGCGTTCCTTGTTGAGCAGTTAACAAAGTAACAGGTCCTCCTATATGCTTCATTTAGAGTTATTTATGTAACTTTAGTTGTGATACGAAACGTTGGCCTGTATGTTTTGATTTTTTTCTACATTCTAAGGCTGCATGATGCTACTCTAATGATGATTTGAAACAAAGTTTTGTGAAAGGCATGAGCTCTAAGTAGTTTATTGTGCAGGCTGCACACACTTCATCAGTCTCTCATTCACAATTTGACAAGCACTTGATCATTTTCAAAACAGGCCTCGAACTCCCTGGCAGCATCCACTTTGTGGGGCCATAATTCCCCCTTAAAAATGAATGGCTTTTGTGGCCAAAGTGGCCATTGTGCCCTTGGGCTGAATATAATCATTATAATTCCCTTCTCCTGGCTGCTGTGCTCCAAAGCACCTCTCACTCACATGGCTCTCTCAGATATCTCAATTCTTATTAGCCAATGGCGTCACGTGATCAGTCCTTCTCACAGGCTACAAGTGAAGACAAACACGTCAGGACCGCCACTGATCACATCCCTCTTATCGAATTCTGAGGCGCATATTGAAGAAGTTAGAAGAACTGTCCACATTTACTTTCCATCAGCCAATAAGATAAGTAGGCCTAATGACAGCAGAAG
This sequence comes from Oncorhynchus keta, assembly GCF_023373465.1. Lineage (NCBI taxonomy): Eukaryota > Metazoa > Chordata > Actinopteri > Salmoniformes > Salmonidae > Oncorhynchus > Oncorhynchus keta. The sequence goes on along the minus strand of NC_068450.1, from coordinate 14,089,109 downwards.
CACTTTCCATCAGCCAATAAGATAAGTAGGCCTAATGACAGCAGAAGCACTTTCCATCAGCCAATAAGATGAGTAGGCCTAATGACAGCAGAAGCACTTTCCATCAGCCAATAAGATAAGTAGGCCTAATGACAGCAGAAGCGCTAGCATATGTCAAACTACTATCCCCATAGTACAAACGTTGACCTATTCTATTGGTCAACTTGTCCTTCTGTGCAATAAATAAATATTCAAAAAATAAACTGGGACAGTTTAATACAACCACTTGCATCAACAAAAACATTTAAAAGCAACGAGGCTGATGCAACAGACCAGAACATTTAGCTTAACTATTCTGCTATTTCTTCACATTATAAGCACAGCAATGGGAACACAACAGTAGGCTATAAGCACGAATGTTCCAAGATGCAATCAATTAGCGGGAAAACACTGTTCTCAAAAGTCACCGTAAATACGATTATGCACATAATTCTTTATTATAAAAGGTGCATTTTTGTGAAAACGATCTTCCCCAAACCTGAAACTTAAGCGCTGCCTTTTTATATCATGAATCAAGGTAAGAACCAAGTGCAGACTGTGTGAAGTAACAATGTTTATTCTAACCACAAGAGCAGGAAAACAACAGGTCAAGGCAGGCAGGGGTCGATAAACCCGAGTAAAGGTCAAGGTACTCCTCTCTGGGTGCAGGTATAGGGCACCCCTCAGCAGGTAAAACAGAACTAGACAATCATTTGTGCTAGGTGTGATATCCCTCCTAAATAGCTCGGCTAATGTTCCTATCAACTCAGTAAGAACAGCAGGCTAATGTTCCTATCAACTAACTCAGTAAGAACAGCAGGCTAATGTTCCTATCAACTAACTCAGTAAGAACAGCAGGCTAATGTTCCTATCAACTCAGTAAGGCCAGCAGGTTAATGTTCCTATCAACTAACTCAGTAAGAACAGCAGGCTAATGTTCCTATCAACTCAGTAAGAACAGCAGGCTAATGTTCCTATCAACTCAGTAAGAACAGCAGGCTAATGTTCCTATCAACTCAGTAAGGCCAGCAGGCTAATGTTCCTATCAACTCAGTAAGAACAGCAGGCTAAGTTCCTAAACTCAGGAAGAACAGCAGGCTAATGTTCCTATCAACTCAGGAAGAACAGCAGGCTAATGTTCCTATCAACTCAGTAAGAACAGCAGGCTAATGTTCCTATCAACTCAGTAAGAACAGCAGGCTAATGTTCCTATCAACTCAGTAAGAACAGCAGGCTAATGTTCCTATCAACTCAGTAAGAACAGCAGGCTAATGTTCCTATCAACTCAGTAAGGCCAGCAGGCTAATGTTCCTATCAACTCAGTAAGGCCAGCAGGCTAATGTTCCTATCAACTCAGTAAGGCCAGCAGGCTAATGTTCCTATCAACTCAGTAAGGCCAGCAGGCTAATGTTCCTATCAACTCAGTAAGAACAGCAGGCTAATGTTCCTATCAACTCAGTAAGGCCAGCAGGCTAATGTTCCTATCAACTCAGTAAGAACAGCAGGCTAATGTTCCTATCAACTCAGTAAGGCCAGCAGGCTAATGTTCCTATCAACTCAGTAAGGCCAGCAGGCTAATGTTCCTATCAACTCAGTAAGAACAGCAGGCTAATGTTCCTATCAACTCAGTAAGGCCAGCAGGCTAATGTTCCTATCAACTCAGTAAGAACAGCAGGCTAATGTTCCTATCAACTCAGTAAGGCCAGCAGGCTAATGTTCCTATCAACTCAGTAAGAACAGCAGGCTAATGTTCCTATCAACTCAGTAAGAACAGCAGGCTAATGTTCCTATCAACTCAGTAAGAACAGCAGGCTAATGTTCCTATCAACTCAGTAAGAACAGCAGGCTAATGTTCCTATCAACTCAGTAAGGCCAGCAGGCTAATGTTCCTATCAACTCAGTAAGAACAGCAGGCTAATGTTCCTATCAACTCAGTAAGGCCAGCAGGCTAATGTTCCTATCAACTCAGTAAGAACAGCAGGCTAATGTTCCTATCAACTCAGTAAGAACAGCAGGCTAATGTTCCTATCAACTCAGTAAGGCCAGCAGGCTAATGTTCCTATCAACTCAGTAAGGCCAGCAGGCTAATGTTCCTATCAACTCAGTAAGAACAGCAGGCTAATGTTCCTATCAACTCAGTAAGAACAGCAGGCTAATGTTCCTATCAACTCAGTAAGAACAGCAGGCTAATGTTCCTATCAACTCAGTAAGAACAGCAGGCTAATGTTCCTATCAACTCAGTAAGAACAGCAGGCTAATGTTCCTATCAACTCAGTAAGAACAGCAGGCTAATGTTCCTATCAACTCAGTAAGAACAGCAGGCTAATGTTCCTATCAACTCAGGAAGAACAGCAGGCTAATGTTCCTATCAACTCAGTAAGAACAGCAGGCTAATGTTCCTATCAACTCAGTAAGAACAGCAGGCTAATGTTCCTATCAACTCAGTAAGAACAGCAGGCTAATGTTCCTATCAACTCAGTAAGAACAGCAGGCTAATGTTCCTATCAACTCAGTAAGAACAGCAGGCTAATGTTCCTATCAACTCAGTAAGAACAGCAGGCTAATGTTCCTATCAACTCAGTAAGAACAGCAGGCTAATGTTCCTATCAACTCAGTAAGAACAGCAGGCTAATGTTCCTATCAACTCAGTAAGGCCAGCAGGCTAATGTTCCTATCAACTCAGTAAGAACAGCAGGCTAATGTTCCTATCAACTCAGTAAGAACAGCAGGCTAATGTTCCTATCAACTCAGTAAGAACAGCAGGCTAATGTTCCTATCAACTCAGTAAGAACAGCAGGGTAATGTTCCTATCAACTCAGTAAGGCCAGCAGGCTAATGTTCCTATCAACTCAGTAAGAACAGCAGGCTAATGTTCCTATCAACTCAGTAAGAACAGCAGGCTAATGTTCCTATCAACTCAGTAAGAACAGCAGGCTAATGTTCCTATCAACTCAGTAAGAACAGCAGGCTAATGTTCCTATCAACTCAGTAAGAACAGCAGGCTAATGTTCCTATCAACTCAGGAAGAACAGCAGGCTAATGTTCCTATCAACTCAGTAAGAACAGCAGGCTAATGTTCCTATCAACTCAGTAAGAACAGCAGGGTAATGTTCCTATCAACTCAGTAAGGCCAGCAGGCTAATGTTCCTATCAACTCAGTAAGAACAGCAGGCTAATGTTCCTATCAACTCAGTAAGAACAGCAGGCTAATGTTCCTATCAACTCAGGAAGAACAGCAGGCTAATGTTCCTATCAACTCAGTAAGAACAGCAGGCTAATGTTCCTATCAACTCAGTAAGAACAGCAGGGTAATGTTCCTATCAACTCAGTAAGGCCAGCAGGCTAATGTTCCTATCAACTCAGGAAGAACAGCAGGCTAATGTTCCTATCAACTCAGTAAGAACAGCAGGCTAATGTTCCTATCAACTCAGTAAGAACAGCAGGCTAATGTTCCTATCAACTCAGTAAGGCCAGCAGTCTAATGTTCCTATCAACTCAGGAAGAACAGCAGGCTAATGTTCCTATCAACTCAGGAAGAACAGCAGGCTAATGTTCCTATCAACTCAGTAAGGCCAGCAGGCTAATGTTCCTATCAACTCAGTAAGAACAGCAGGCTAATGTTCCTATCAACTCAGTAAGAACAGCAGGCTAATGTTCCTATCAACTCAGTAAGGCCAGCAGGCTAATGTTCCTATCAACTCAGTAAGAACAGCAGGCTAATGTTCCTATCAACTCAGTAAGAACAGCAGGCTAATGTTCCTATCAACTCAGTAAGAACAGCAGGCTAATGTTCCTATCAACTCAGTAAGAACAGCAGGCTAATGTTCCTATCAACTCAGTAAGAACAGCAGGCTAATGTTCCTATCAACTCAGTAAGAACAGCAGGCTAATGTTCCTATCAACTCAGTAAGAACAGCAGGCTAATGTTCCTATCAACTCAGTAAGAACAGCAGGCTAATGTTCCTATCAACTCAGTAAGAACAGCAGGCTAATGTTCCTATCAACTCAGTAAGAACAGCAGGCTAATGTTCCTATCAACTCAGTAAGAACAGCAGGCTAATGTTCCTATCAACTCAGTAAGAACAGCAGGCTAATGTTCCTATCAACTCAGTAAGAACAGCAGGCTAATGTTCCTATCAACTCAGTAAGAACAGCAGGCTAATGTTCCTATCAACTCAGTAAGAACAGCAGGCTAATGTTCCTATCAACTCAGTAAGAACAGCAGGCTAATGTTCCTATCAACTCAGGAAGAACAGCAGGCTAATGTTCCTATCAACTCAGTAAGAACAGCAGGCTAATGTTCCTATCAACTCAGTAAGAACAGCAGGCTAATGTTCCTATCAACTCAGTAAGAACAGCAGGCTAATGTTCCTATCAACTCAGTAAGAACAGCAGGCTAATGTTCCTATCAACTCAGGAAGAACAGCAGGCTAATGTTCCTATCAACTCAGTAAGAACAGCAGGCTAATGTTCCTATCAACTCAGTAAGAACAGCAGGCTAATGTTCCTATCAACTCAGTAAGGCCAGCAGGCTAATGTTCCTATCAACTCAGTAAGAACAGCAGGCTAATGTTCCTATCAACTCAGTAAGAACAGCAGGCTAATGTTCCTATCAACTCAGTAAGAACAGCAGGCTAATGTTCCTATCAACTCAGTAAGAACAGCAGGCTAATGTTCCTATCAACTCAGTAAGAACAGCAGGCTAATGTTCCTATCAACTCAGGAAGAACAGCAGGCTAATGTTCCTATCAACTCAGGAAGAACAGCAGGCTAATGTTCCTATCAACTCAGTAAGAACAGCAGGCTAATGTTCCTATCAACTCAGGAAGAACAGCAGGCTAATGTTCCTATCAACTCAGTAAGAACAGCAGGCTAATGTTCCTATCAACTCAGTAAGAACAGCAGGCTAATGTTCCTATCAACTCAGTAAGGCCAGCAGGCTAATGTTCCTATCAACTCAGTAAGGCCAGCAGGCTAATGTTCCTATCAACTCAGTAAGGCCAGCAGGCTAATGTTCCTATCAACTCAGTAAGAACAGCAGGCTAATGTTCCTATCAACTCAGTAAGAACAGCAGGCTAATGTTCCTATCAACTCAGTAAGGCCAGCAGGCTAATGTTCCTATCAACTCAGTAAGAACAGCAGGCTAATGTTCCTATCAACTCAGTAAGAACAGCAGGCTAATGTTCCTATCAACTCAGGAAGAACAGCAGGCTAATGTTCCTATCAACTCAGTAAGACCAGCAGGCTAATGTTCCTATCAACTCAGTAAGGCCAGCAGGCTAATGTTCCTATCAACTCAGTAAGAACAGCAGGCTAATGTTCCTATCAACTCAGTAAGAACAGCAGGCTAATGTTCCTATCAACTCAGTAAGAACAGCAGGCTAATGTTCCTATCAACTCAGTAAGAACAGCAGGCTAATGTTCCTATCAACTCAGTAAGGCCAGCAGGCTAATGTTCCTATCAACTCAGTAAGGCCAGCAGTCTAATGTTCCTATCAACTCAGGAAGAACAGCAGGCTAATGTTCCTATCAACTCAGTAAGGCCAGCAGGCTAATGTTCCTATCAACTCAGTAAGGCCAGCAGTCTAATGTTCCTATCAACTCAGGAAGAACAGCAGGCTAATGTTCCTATCAACTCAGTAAGGCCAGCAGGCTAATGTTCCTATCAACTCAGTAAGGCCAGCAGGGTAATGTTCCTATCAACTCAGGAAGAACAGCAGGCTAATGTTCCTATCAACTCAGTAAGAACAGCAGGCTAATGTTCCTATCAACTCAGTAAGAACAGCAGTCTAATGTTCCTATCAACTCAGGAAGAACAGCAGTCTAATGTTCCTATCAACTCAGTAAGGCCAGCAGGCTAATGTTCCTATCAACTCAGTAAGGCCAGCAGTCTAATGTTCCTATCAACTCAGGAAGAACAGCAGGCTAATGTTCCTATCAACTCAGTAAGGCCAGCAGGCTAATGTTCCTATCAACTCAGTAAGGCCAGCAGGCTAATGTTCCTATCAACTCAGTAAGAACAGCAGGCTAATGTTCCTATCAACTCAGTAAGAACAGCAGGCTAATGTTCCTATCAACTCAGTAAGGCCAGCAGGCTAATGTTCCTATCAACTCAGTAAGGCCAGCAGTCTAATGTTCCTATCAACTCAGGAAGAACAGCAGGCTAATGTTCCTATCAACTCAGTAAGGCCAGCAGGCTAATGTTCCTATCAACTCAGTAAGGCCAGCAGGCTAATGTTCCTATCAACTCAGTAAGGCCAGCAGGCTAATGTTCCTATCAACTCAGTAAGGCCAGCAGTCTAATGTTCCTATCAACTCAGGAAGAACAGCAGTCTAATGTTCCTATCAACTCAGTAAGGCCAGCAGGCTAATGTTCCTATCAACTCAGTAAGGCCAGCAGTCTAATGTTCCTATCAACTCAGGAAGAACAGCAGGCTAATGTTCCTATCAACTCAGTAAGAACAGCAGGCTAATGTTCCTATCAACTCAGTAAGAACAGCAGGCTAATGTTCCTATCAACTCAGTAAGAACAGCAGGCTAATGTTCCTATCAACTCAGTAAGAACAGCAGGCTAGTCTTTAAAGAATGTAACTGTTATGAAAGTTGTATTGTCAATTTTGTTTTGTATTTAAACGGCACTTTAAACGTGTACATGACACTGCAACAGAATTTCCCCAAGGGGACAATAAAGTCAGTAAGTAAGTACAGGATGGCAGGCAGGCTCAGGGTCAGGTCAGGTCAGGTGGGCGGGTACAGGGTCAGGAAAGGCAAAGGTCAAAAACCAGGAAGACGAGAAAAAGAGAGACTAGGGAAAACCAGGAGCTGAGACAAACCGCTGGTAAGCTTGAACAAACAAGATGAACTGGCAACAAACAGACAGAAAACACAGATATAAATACACAGGGGATAATGGGGAAGATGGGCGACACCTGGAGGGGGTGGAGACGAGCACAAGGACAGATGAAACAGATCAGGGCGTGACAACGTATGCCAGTTAGGCTCTACACCGGTTGTAAAGCGGATTAATGTGCTTCATTTTAAGAAATTATTTGGCCACTTTTGTTGTGGTACAAACCTTATCAGAACATGTAGGCCTATGGACTAGACTACAAGAGGTGTGCAACTATGATTTGAAAAAGTAGCAAATAAAAGGTATGCACTGTTTCTTACCTTACTGCACACTAGCTGGGTATCATTCACAGGTGATAATACATCTTTCACAGGTGATAATACATCATTCACAGGTGATAATACATCATTCACAGGTGATAATACATCATTCACAGGTGATAATACATCATTCACAGGTGATAATACATCATTCACAGGTGATAATACATCATTCACAGGTGATAATACATCATTCACCGGTGATAATACATCATGATAATACATCACAGGTGATAATACATCATTCACATAATACATCATTCACCGGTGATAATACATAATTCACAGGTGATAATACATCATTCACAGGTGATAATATATCATTCACAGGTGATAATATATCATTCACAGGTGATAATATCATCATGATCACAGGTGATAATACATCATTCATGATAATACATAATTCACAGGTGATAATACATCTTTCACAGGTGATAATACATCATTCACAGGTGATAATACATCATTCACATTCACAGGTGATAATACATCATTCACAGGTGATAATACATCATTCACAGGTGATAATACATCATTCATAATACATCATTCACAGGTGATAATACATCATTCACAGGTGATAATACATCATTCACAGGTGATAATACATCATTCACAGGTGATAGGCTTATATTGTCACCCATCAAACTATTCTTAATTTAATGTTCTCTTTGAATATTATCAATATTATAGGTGTGAAATTAGTTTAGATTTAGAATGGACCATTATCATGCACCTGTCTCGGAACAGGGGCATGGGACAAATAAAATACATGTCATCTATTAAAAAGCGAATGAAGGACGCTTTTCCCGTGGTTCATTTTCATACCATCCAGGTAGGCTATACTCCTGTTGTAAAGGTGCTTGTAAGGTGCTTAATATGCTTAATATTAGGAAAGTTGAGAAATTAATATACGTGGCCTAGCCTATAGAAATCTGATGGGATCCTCTTTTTTAATAGAGACCATCAAAACTCTGTTTCTCACACAATTACATAGCCTATAAAAATGTTGCACAACATGAGCTCATGTGTTTGGTTAGATTTACTATTTCACCTGTATTTAACTAGGCAAGTCAGTTAATGAACAAATTCTTATTTTCAATGACAGCCTAGGAACAGTGGGTTAACTGCCTGTTCAGGGGCGGAACAACAGATTTGTACCTTGTCAGCTCGGGGGTTTGAACTTGCAACCTTCCAGTTACTAGTCCAACTCTCTAACCACTAGGCTACCCTGCCACCCATATACATTAATGCCAGAGTGATTAGATGGACAATAGAATGCTGAATACCAGACAGTTATCAAGTTTGGCAGGTTACTAATGACTAATCAGCAGCATCAGAGCTTGAAGAATGACCGGTCACTGTAAAAGCCCTCCTTCTGCCTACACACCTGGCTTGACTGAGCTTTAGCACTGAACAACCATTTTGTTAAGTTTCCTTTATGCTGCACTGTCTCTTGAACAGAAACTCCAAGACTCTTATTTTTTTCATGAGTTCAGTGTTGATAAAGTCCCAAAATGTTTTGCATGTCAGCAGTCAAGTTTTCAAGATATTGGACTTGTCACCGGTCACATTATCATGCAAAATGCATTATACACTGAACAATATATATACACAATATGTAAAGTGTTGGTCCCATGTTTCATGAGCTGAAATAAAACATCCTATGCTAGTGGGACAACTTCCGGTGAAACTGGAGGGCCCTGCAATTCAATAAATAATCATACAAATTATGGATATTCAACATTTAGGTACATACAAGTGTCTTTTATCGGTTGAAAGATTAAATTCTTGTTCATCTAACTGCACTGTCCTATTTACAGTACCTATTACAGCAAAAACATGCCATGCGATTGTTTGAGGACGGGGTCCCACATCAAAATAATTTTCTACCGGCACAGGTTTCATAAATTCACAAATAGCGATAAAATATTCACTTACTTTTTGAAAATCTTCCTCTGATTTGTCATCCAAAGGGTCCCAGCTATGACATGTAGTGTCATTTTGTTAGCGAAAATTCTTCTTTATCCCAAAAATTCTGTTTAGTTGGGGCCATCGATGAGTAATCCTCGCCCCCAAAATAATTCTAGTTGCTTTATCTTTGGATTTTCTCCTACCATATCTATTGTGTTATAGTCTCCTACATTATTTTAACATTTCTACAAACTTCAAAGTGTTTTCTTTCCAATGGTACCCATTATATGCATATTCTGGCTTCAGGGCCTGGGAAACGGGCAGTTTACTTTGGGCACTTCAGTCAGGCGGAAAATGAGAAAAAAGGACCCTAGTCCTAACAAGTTAATGAGCAAATCATCCACCTCACAGGTGTGGCATATCAATAAGCTGATTAAACAGCACAATAATCACACAGGTGCATCTTGTGCTGTGGACAATAAGAGACCACTCTAAAATGTGCAGATTTGTCATGCAACACAATGCTACAGATGTCTCAAATGTCTCAAGCTTTGAGGAAGCATGCAATTGGCATGCTGACTGCAGGAATGTCCACCAGAGCTGCTGCCAAAAAACTGAATGGTCATTTCTCTACCATAAGCTTCCTACAACATTGTTTTAGAGAATTTGGCAGTACACAAGCCATGTGTGACCACTCCAGCCCAGGACCTCCACATCCAGTTTCTTCACCTGAGGCATCATCGGAGGGATTTACGGATTTGTTGCTGAGGAGTATTTCTGTCTGTAATTAAAGCCCTTTTGTTGTGAAAAACTCATTCTGATTGGCTGGGCCTGGCTCATGGGCCTGATGGCCAAGTGGGTGGGCCTTTGACCTCCTAAGGCCCACCCATGGCTAAGCCCCTGCCCAGTCATGTGAAATCCATAGATTAGGACCTAACAAATTTATTTCAATAGACTTATTTCCATATATGAACAGTAACTCAGTAAACACTTTGAAATTGTTGCAGAGATCGTGGGTGTGGGTGACGAGGGCCATTAAGCCAATGTGACTCCCATTCACATCACCTCAAGGCTGGGATGCAGGACAAACTGTGTGCGTGTGTGTGTGTTTTTGTTTGATTCATAGGGTTAGCATATGTGTGTGTGTGTGTATTTGTGTGTGTGTGTGTTTGATTCATAGGGTTAGCATAAGTGTGTGTGTGTGTGTGTGTGTGTGTGTGCGTGTGCATGCGTGTGCGTGCGTGTGTGTGTGTATTTGTGTTTGTGTGTGTTTGATTCATAGGGTTAGCATGTGTGTGTGTGTGTGTGTGTGTGTGTGTGTGTGTGTGTGTGTGTGTGTGTGTGTGTGTGTGTGTGTGTGTGTGTGTGTGTGTGATGTGTGTGTGTGTGATGTGACATAGGGTTAGCATATGTGTGTGTGTGAGTGTGTGTGTGTGGGGGGGGGGTCAGGGCCCAGCCAGAGAGAATGTGGTAATACACTAAATGACCCCGTCCGTCTGTCTGAGGCATGTTAACAGAAACACGTTAACCCACACACATATGCTAACCCTATGAATCAAACACACGCACGCACGCACGCACGCACACACACACACACACACACACACACACACACACACACACACACACACACACACACACACACACACACACACACACACACACACACACACACACACACACACACTAACCCTATGAATCAAACACACTCAGGTAAAGTAAAGCGAAGGAGGTCTAAAATAAGGCACATGAAAACAGTGTCCATGGCAACAGACACATATGATATATTCATCGGTATCCCCCGGAACACAGCCAAATGTGTGTGGCCCTGCGTATGTTCCTGTGTGTGTGGCCCTGCGTATGTTTCTGTGTGTGTGGCTCTGTGTGTGTGGCCCTGTGTGTGTGGCCCTGTGTGTGTGGCTCTGCGTATGTTTCTGTGTGTGTGGCCCTGTGTGTGTGGCCCTGCGTATGTTTCTGTGTGTGTGGCCCTGTGTGTGTGGCTCTGCGTATGTTTCTGTGTGTGTGGCCATGTGTGTGTGGCTCTGCGTATGTTTCTGTGTGTGTGGCCATGTGTGTGTGGCTCTGCGTATGTTCCTGTGTGTGTGGCCCTGTGTGTGTGGCTCTGCGTATGTTTCTGTGTGTGTGGCCCTGTGTGTGTGGCTCTGTGTATGTTCCTGTGTGTCCCTGTTTGTGTATGTGTGTGTGGCTCTGCGTATGTTCCTGTGTGTGTGGCCCTGTGTGTGTGGCCCTGTGTATGTTTCTGTGTGTGTGGCCCTGTTTCTGTGTGTGTGGCCCTGCGTATGTTTCTGTGTGTGTGGCCCTGTGTGTGTGGCCCTGTGTGTGTGGCCCTGCGTATGTTTCTGTGTGTGTGGCCCTGTGTGTGTGGCCCTGTGTGTGTGTGGCCCCCTGTGTGTGTGGCTCCCTGCGTATGTTTCCCTGTGTGTGTTGATCCCTGCGTATGTTTCTGTTGTGTGTGGCCCTGTGTGTGTGGCCCTGTGTTGATGTTTCTGTGTGTGATCCCTGCGGCCCTGTGTTGATCCCTGTGGCCCTGTGTTGATCCCTGGCTCCCTGTGTGTGTGGCTCCCTGTGTTGATCCCTGTATGTTTCCCTGTGTGTCCCTGTGGCCCTGTGTGTGTGTTGATCCCTGTGTCCCTGTGTTGATCCCTGTGTGTCCCTGGCTCCCTGCGTATGTTTCTGTGTGTGTCCCTGTGGATCCCTGTGTGTGTGGCCCTGCGTATGTTTCTGTGTGTGTGCCCTGTGTGTGTCCCTGTGTTGATCCCTGCGTATGTTTCCCTGTGTGTCCCTGTGGCCCTGTGTGTCCCTGTGTTGATCTGTGTGTCCCTGGCTCCCTGCGTTTGTTTCCCTGTGTGTGTGGCTCTGTGTCCCTGTGTTGCCCTGCGTATGTTTCTGTGTGTGTGGCCCTGTGTGTCCCTGTGTTGCCCTGTGTGTGTGGCCCTGTGTGTCCCTGTGGATCCCTGCGTATGTTTCTGTGTGTGTGGCCCTGTGTGTGTGGCTCTGTGTATCCATCCCTGTGTCCGTCCCTGTGTTGTCCTGTATCCCTGTGTGTGTGGCTCTGCGTATATTCCTATGTGTGTGGCCCTGTGTGATCCCTGTATCCCTGTGTTGATCCCTGTGTATGTCCTGTGTTGATCCCTGTGGCCCTGTGTTGATCCTGGTCCCTGTGTTGATGTTTCCCTGTGTGATCCCTGCGTATGTTTCTGTGTCCCTGTGTTGGCCCTGTGTCCCTGTGTCCCTGGCCCTGTGTGTGTGGCCCTGCGTATGTCCTGTGTTGTCCCTGTATCCCTGTGTTGATCCCTGCCCTGTGTGTCCCTGTGGTCCCTGTGTTGATCCCTGGCCCTGTGTTGATCCTGCCCTGTCCCTGTACCAATCCCTGTGTCCGTCCCTGTGTTGATCCCTGCGTATGTCCCTGTGTTGATCCCCTGCGTATGTCCCTGTGTTGATCCCTGCATATGTCCCTGTGTTGATCCCTGCATATGTCCCTGTGTTGATCCCTGCGTATGTCCCTGTGTTGATCCCTGCGTATGTCCCTGTGTTGATCCCTGCATATGTCCCTGTGTTGATCCCTGCGTATGTCCCTGTGTTGATCCCTGCGTATGTCCCTGTGTTGATCCCTGCATATGTCCCTGTGTTGATCCCTGCATATGTCCCTGTGTTGATCCCTGCGTATGTCCCTGTGTTGATCCCTGTGTTGATCCCTGTGTTGATCCCTGCGTATGTCCCTGTGTTGATCCCTGCGTATGTCCCTGTGTTGATCCCTGCATATGTCCCTGTGTTGATCCCTGCGTATGTCCCTGTGTTGATCCCTGCGTATGTCCCTGTGTGTGCCCCTCTGATTGTCTGCAGTCATGGAGCCCAGCCAGAGAGTATCCTTCATGATCCCATCTGTCTGAGACACACACATACACATAATGTTTAGATCGACACGTACACTGCATTCGGAAAGTGTTCAGACCCCTTCCCTCGTTCCACAGCCTTATTCTAAAATGGGTTAAATCATTGTTTCCCTCATCAATCTACACACAATACCCATAATGACAAATCTAAAACACTTTTTTTTAAACGTTTGCACATTTTGGGAATCGAGTAGTAACCAAAAAAGTGTAAAACAATTCAAAATATATTTTATATTTGAGATTCTTCAAAGTAGCCACCCTTAGCCTTGAGGCCAGCTTTGCACACTCTTGGAATTCTCTCAACCCTCTTCTCCTGGAATGATTTTCAACAGTCTTGAAAGAGTTCCCACATATGCTGAGCACTTGTTGGCTGCTTTTCCTTCACTCCGTGGTCCAACTCATCCATAACCTTCTCAATTGGGTTGAGATCAGGTGATTGTGGAGTCCAGGTCATCAGATCCACCACTCCATCACTCTCCTTCTTGGTCAAATAGTCCTTACACAGCCTGGAGGGGGGATGGGTCATTGTCCTGTCGAAAAAAACATTATAGTCCCACTAAGCACAAACCAGATGTGATGGCGTATCGTGCCTTGAATTCTAAATAAATCACTGACAGTGTCACCAGCAAAGTACCCCCACACCATCTCCTCCATGCTTCAAGGTGGGAACCACACATGGGGAGATCATCCATCCACCTGCCCTGCGTCTCACAAAGACACGTCAGTTGGAAACAAAAATCAGACCAAAGAACAGATTTCCACCAGTCTAATGTCTGTTGCTCGTGTTTCTTGGCCCAAGCAAGTCTCTTCTTTTTATTGGTGTCCTTTAGTAGTGTTTTTTTTTGTGCAGCAATTCAACCATGAAGACCTGATTCACGCCGTCTCCTCTGAGTAGTTGATGTTGAGATGTCTGTTACTTGAGCTCCGTGAAGCATTTATTTGACCTGCAATCTGAGGCTGGCAACTCTAATGAAGTTATCCTCTGCAGCAGAGGTGACTATGAGTCTTCCTTTCCTGTGGCGGTCCTCATGAGAGCCAGTTTCATCATAGCTCTTGATGGTTTTTGCGATTGCACTTGAATAAACTTTCGAAGTTCTTGAAATGTTCCATATTGACTGACCTCCATGTCTTAAAGTAGTGATGGACTGTCGTTTCTCTTTGCTTATTTGAGCTGTTCTTGCCATAATATGAACTTGGTCTTTTACCAAATAGGGCTATCTTCTGTATACCACCCCTACCTTGTCATAACACAACTGATTGGCTCAAAAGCATTAAGAAGGAAAGCAATTCCACAAATGAACTTTTAACATAGCACAACTGTTAATAATTGAAATGCATTCCAGGTGACTACCTCATGGCGTTGGTTGAGAGAATACCAAGAATGTGCAAAGCATTCATCAAGGCAAAGGGTGGCTGCTTTGAAGAATCTCAAATCTAAAATATATTTTGAATTGTTTAAAACTTTTTTGGTTACTACATGATATCATGTGTGTTATTTCATAGTTTTGATGTCTTCACTATTATTCTACGATGTAGAAAATAGTTTTAAAAAATAAATGAAAAAATTGAATGAGTAGGTGTGCCCAAACTTTGGACTGGAACTGTATTTAAATGATTTATTTCAGTTTTTTATTTTGAGTAAATTAGCAAGCATTTCTAAAAAACCTTTTTTTGCTTCGTCATTATGGGGTGTTGTGTGTAGATTGATGAGGGGGGAAACAATTGAATCCATTTTAGAATAAGGCTGTAAAGTAACAAAATGTGGAAAAAGCCAAGGGGTCTGAATACTTTCCGAATGCCCTGTATGTAGGCCGTCATTCTAAATAAGAATTTGTTCTTAACTGACTTGCTTAGTTAAATAAAGTTAAATAAATGTAAAAAATGTTTTACATAAATACTATGTTCACATTAATACATGCATCAGACTGCACATCAGACAAACAGATAATGTTAACTGAATGCTTGAGGGACACGTGTTGCATACTTGAAATTACACGTTATCAGTATGCCTGGCATGTGTATGCATACTGGCATGTGTATGCATCCTGGCATGTGTATGCATACTACTGGCATGTGTATGCATACTACTGGCATGTGTATACATACTGGCATGTGTATGCATACTGGCATGTGTATGCATACTGGCATGTGTATACTGGCATGTGTATGCATACTGGCATGTGTATGCATACTGGCATGTGTATGTATACTGGCATGTGTATGCATACTGGCATGTGTATGCATACTGGCATGTGTATGCATACTGGCATGTGTATGCATACTGGCATGTGGATGCATCCTGGCATGTGTATGCATACTGGCATGTGTATGCATACTGGCATGTGTATGTATACTGGCATGTGTATGCATCCTGGCTTGTGTCTGCATACTGGCATGTGTATGCATCCTGGCATGTGTCTGCATACTGGCATGTGTATGCATCCTGGCATGTGTATGCATACTGGCATGTGTATGCCAAATCACTGTTTGAGACAAAAGTAAAATGTTATCTCAAGATTTGTGGCTAAGAAACGGATGCTGTGATAATGTTCTGATACTAGACTTGTTCATGTTTTCAGGCTGAGTGAGAGATGATCTGAGACATGTTCATGTTGTCAGGCTGAGTGAGAGATGATCTGAGACATGTTCATGTTGTCAGGCTGAGTGAGAGATGATCTGAGACATGTTCATGTTGTCAGGCTGAGTGAGAGATGGTCTGAGACATGTTCATGTTGTCAGGCTGAGTGAGAGATGGTCTGAGACATGTTTATGTTGTCAGGCTGAGTGAGAGATGCTTGTCAACAAACCTCTCAGAGAAGGATCACCCTGGTAACAACCATCCCTTTCTCTCTTCCTCCCCTCTTTCATTCATTCATTTCTTCATTAATTCAATCAATCATTCATTGATTTATTCATTCTACTATTTTCCCCTTCCTTCCTTCCTCTCTTCCATCAGGCAGACAGCAGAACCATCTCATTCAGCACACACATGGAGGGAGGGAAATAGTGAGAGAAGGGGAGAAAGGAAGAGTTAGAGAGATCTTATATATATTGAGATCTGATACACATAGAGATCTAATGTATATTGAGATCTGATATATATTGAGATCTGATATATAGAGAGATCAGATATATAGAGAGTTCTGATATATAGAGATATCTGATGTATAGAGAGATCTGATATATAGAGAGATCTGATATATAGAGAGATCTGATATATAGAGAGATCTGATATATAGAGAGATCAGCTGTATAGAGAGATCTGATATATAGAGAGATCAGATGTATAGAGAGATCTGATATATAGAGAGATCTGATACATAGAGAGATCTGATATATAGAGAGATCTGATATATAGCGAGATCTGATATATAGAGATATCTGATACATAGAGAGATCTTATGTATAGAGAGATCTGATACATAGAGAGATCTGATATATAGAGAGATCTGATATATATTGAGATCTTATGTATAGAGAGATCTGATACATAGAGAGATCTGATATATAGCGAGATCAGATGTATAGAGAGATATGATATATAGAGAGATCTGATAATAGAGAGATCAGATGTATAGAGAGATCTGATACATAGAGAGATCTGATATATAGAGAGATCTGATATATAGCGAGATCAGATGTATAGAGAGATCTGATATATAGAGAGATCTGATAATAGAGAGATCAGATGTATAGAGAGATCTGATATATAGAGAGATCTGATATATAGAGAGATCTGATACATAGAGAGATCTGATACATAGAGAGATCTGATATATAGAGAGATCTGATATATAGAGAGATCTGATATATATTGAGATCTTATGTATAGAGAGATCTGATACATAGAGAGATCTGATATATAGAGAGATCTGATATATTATGTTGCGTTGAGGGATCAGGGAGCACAGGCTGCATACTAAACCTCTCTCTCTCTCTCTCTCTCTCTCTCTCTCTCTCTCTCTCTCTCTCTCTCTCTCTCTCTCTCTCTCTCTCTCTCTCTCTCTCTCTCTCTCTCTCTCTCTCTCTCTCTCTCTCTCCTTACATCACAATCCTTAGTTCTTCCCTCTCTCTCTCATTCTGTCTTATCTGGTCTCTTTGTCCATCTTTCCCTTTATTATTGTATGAATCATTGTTATTGGCAACAGTAGTCTGTGAGAGCTAAAGCGTTATCATGGTCTAACACAGACAGAGATGATACAATAGGCCACAGGACTGCACTGAACTTGTCTACTAAAATGTAATATTTGATCCCATCCTTTTCTCTCTCTCTCTGTCTCTCTCTCTCTCTCTCTCTCTCTCTCTCTCTCTCTCTCTCTCTCTCTCTCTCTCTCTCTCTCTCTCTCTGTCTCTCTCTGTGTCTCTCTCTCTGTGTCTCTCTCTCTCTCTCTCTATCTCTCTCCCTCTCCTCTCCTCTCCTCTCTCTGAAGTCAAATGGCCCACCTGCCTGGAGGCTTTATGGAAGACTGCCACACTGCAGGAGCTCTCCCCTCCCCTCCCCTCCCCTCCCCTCCTCTCTGTGTGTGAGGTATATTTCCAGAGGGCAGTGGGAGAGGGAGCAGCCTCGTCTCATAGACTAGAAGTAAAATAGTAAACAAAAATCTGGGACGCTCATATTAGTATGATGTGTTACACTAGCCACCTGTTAGGAATTCATAACATATCTCCAACTTTATTTGGCCCCCAAGTTTTCAGATTAAAAATAATAATCATTTATAATTTTCATTGTTGGCCATAAAAGACTGTAAAAACACCAGGATATCAGCTTCTATTGATTTAAAATGTAAAATATGTTCTCAAGTATTCCCGTGCAGGCAATATGCAGTCTACAAATGATTGGTGATGATGTTCTGGCCCCCGACCACATTTTTTAGTTGATGATCCCCACATCATCGGAATTGTAGTTTGAAACATATGATACCAATTTAATGCAAATGTCTAGCAACACATAGGTTGCGTGTTAAAATCTTAATCACGGACAAGTTTTAGGGCCTCCGCAGTGGCGCAGCGGTCTAAAACACTACTTGAGGCATCACTACAGACCCAGGTTTGATCCCAGGCTGTGTCACAACCGGGAGACCCATGAGGCGGTGCACAATTGGCCCAGCGTTGTCTGGGTGAGGGGAGGGTTTGGCCGACCAGGATTTCCTTGTCACATTGTGCTTTAATGACTCCTTTTGGCTGACTTCAGTCATCAGCTGGATGGTGTTTCCTTTGACACATTGGTGCGGCTGGGTTCCGGCTTAAGCAAGCAGTCTGTCAAGAAGCAGTGCGGCTTGGAGGGGTCGTGTTTTGGAGGACGCATGGCTCTCGGCCTTTGCCTCTGACTGTAACTACCAATTGGATACCACCAAAAAGGATAAAAGTACAAAATATTACAAAACAAGCATTTTTTAGCTGTATGGGCATGTCTGCCCAGGATTGTAAGGTGGATAGAGACATCACAGTTCTACTACAAGTACAGAGTTACACACACACCTCTGGTTATGACTGACTCAATTCCTGATTGATTGATGTCGATAGAGCAGGAGACAATGCTCTCTCTCTCTCTCTCTCTCTCTCTCTCTCTCTCTCTCTCTCTCTCTCTCTCTCTCTCTCTCTCTCTCCCGCTCTAGTTCCCTTTCCCTCTCTATCTCCCTCTCCAGCTCCCTCTCGATCCCTCTCTAGCTCCCTCTCGCTCCCTCTCTATCTCCCTCTCCAGCTCCCTCTCTCTCCCTCTCTCTATCTCCCGCTCCCTCTCGCTCCCTCTCCCGCTCCCTCCCGCTCCCTCTCTCTATCTTCATCTCTCTCTGCCTTTCCTGCTCTCCCTCTCCTGTGTTCTTGCTCCCTTTCTGGTGCACGCACTCTCTCTCTCACTCATCGCAGCCACAAGCAGCGGTCTCAGTAAGAGACAGGCAGGCAAGCAGACAGACAGGCAGAGCAGAGCCGGCACAGAGGGAGACTATGGGAGCCAGAGGAAACTCCACATGAGCGGCCAAGTAGTGAGCCTTATTCCGAGCAGCCACAGCCTCCACTTACCATCGGCTGCAGCCTGAAACGTATAGGAGGTGTTCCTGTTGTTAAACACCTCGTCACTTCCCACGACACTCTGATCGCTGCATGTCACTGCTGCCAAAAGGCTGAGATGACCTGGGAGAGAGGGAGAGCTGTGGAGAGCCATTACGCTGGTCAGCTTACTGGGAGGACCCCCTGATTCTGATTCCCCCAACATCGCTACCTGAACCTGAACCAGACACTAGTCTGATCCGTTTGGCATCGGCCCAAATAGGAGGGTTGTTTAGAGCCAGCGGCGGGAGAGAGCGAGACCATCACAGAGACAGGTAAGAGAGGGAGCTGGATCTGTTCAGTGGCTTTTCTAACCCCGTGTTCCATAAGGACAGGATATTAATGTACTAAATGTACAAATGTGAATGCTAGGGATCTGAGATGCAGGGTTTGAAGATGATGGTATTTTCTATTTGGTTGAGTAATGAGTTTTTCCCCTTTTGGTTCAAATGCAGCTTGTTTGTGCGTGTGACTGTGCTGCATGGGCATTGATTTCATGGCAGGTTGGCAATTTGTTAAAGGAAATATGGCTAAAGAGCTCCATCTTTCTCTCTGTCCTTCTCTGCTCCAGGCGGAAGTGGTTTGATATTTATCAGACGTGCTTTAGGGTCTGGAAAATGTCACTAATGAAGGGAGACAGAGAGAGAGGGAGAGAGGGAGAGCGGGATAGAGAGGGACAGCAGGAGAGAGAGAGGAACAGCGAGAGAGGGAGAGACGGAGAGCGAGATAGAGAGGGACAGCAGGAGAGAGAGAGGGAGAGCAGGGTGAGTGATAGGAAGAGAGAGAAAAAAGAGATACTGAGAGAGAATAAAGTATGTAAGGGTGAGAAACAGTGAGAGGGAGCAAGAGAGCATGAGTCCACCAGTCTCAGTCACAATACGAATGTGAACCCAGTGGCATATCTAAGCAGTGAACTGCAGCTCCTCAAACCAGAGGTCCTCTCCTTCTCTCTGAGGGCTTTAGTGTCTTTAACCAATCCATAGGTGTGCTACAGTATACTGGCTGATACTACTGTATATCTCTGTGGTTACCTTCCAGTAGCTGGCTGATACTACTGTATATCTCTGTGGTTACCTTCCAGTAGCTGGTTGATATTACTGTATATCTCTGTGGTTACCTTCCCATAGCTGGCTGATACTACTGTATATCTCTGTGGTTACCTTCCCATAGCTGGCTGATACTAATGCATATAGAGTAATGTTGTTGTTCTGCTGGCTGAGGAGTGAGGGGGTCTTGCTGTGTTTTGGCCGTGCTTTATGGAGTGGAAGTTCAGAAGATTGATGATGCTGAAGCACTAATGCTTTGGGGAGACTACAGAGTGGGTATGACCAGCAGCGTTGGTGGAGACATATTTCACAGCTTCTGGTCTAGGGCTGAGCCAAGCCATACCAAGCCGAGATGAGCTGAGAAGGGATAGGCAAGCTAGGAGCAGAGAGATGGAAGAACAGAAACAGACAGAGGATAGAAGCAAACCACAGAGGGATATGGAGTCATGCAGACTAGAAGTGAAGAAGAGGAGGGAAGAACCCATAGCTGGCTGATCAGTCCTGTGGTTACCTTCCCAAGCTGGAGAACTAGGAGGGAAGAACCAGTAGGCTGGTGATCAGTCCTGACTAGAAGTGGAGAAGATATCTCTGTGGTTAGGGAAGAACTAATGCTATGAATCAGTCCTGACTAGAAGTGGAGAAGAGGAGGGAAGAACAGAAGATTGATGATCAGTCCTGCTTTGGTGGAGAAGAGGAGGGAAGAACGTTGGGCTATGATCAGTCCTGACTAGAAGTGGAGAAGAGGAGGGAAGAACGAAGGCTATGATCAGTCCTGACTAGAAGTGGAGAAGAGGAGGGAAGAACGAAGGCTATGATCAGTCCTGACTAGAAGTGGAGAAGAGGAGGGAAGAACGAAGGCTATGATCAGTCCTGACTAGAAGTGGAGAAGAGGAGGGAAGAACGAAGGCTATGATCAGTCCTGACTAGAAGTGGAGAAGAGGAGGGAAGAACGAAGGCTATGATCAGTCCTGACGAGAAGTGGAGAAGAAGAGGAAGGAATGAAGGAAGGCTATGATCAGTCCTGACTAGAAGTGAAGAAGAAGAAGAGGAAGGAATGAAGGAAGGCTATGATCAGTCCTGACTAGAAGTGAAGAAGAAGAGGAAGGAATTAAGGAAGGCTATGATCAGTCCTGACTAGAAGTGAAGAAGAAGAAGAGGAAGGAATGAAGGAAGGCTATGATCAGTCCTGACTAGAAGTGAAGAAGAAGAAGAGGAAGGAATGAAGGAAGGCTATGATCAGTCCAGACTAGAAGTGAAGAAGAAGAGGAAGGGAGGAAGGAATGCTATGATCAGTCCAGACTAGAAGTGAAGAAGAAGAGGAAGGAATGAAGGAAGGCTATGATCAGCCCAGACTAGAAGTGAAGAAGAAGAGGAAGGAATGAAGGAAGGCTATGATCAGCCCAGACTAGAAGTGAAGAAGAAGAGGAAGGAATGAAGGAAGGCTATGATCAGCCCTGACTAGAAGTGAAGAAGAAGAGGAAGGGAGGAAGGAAGGCTATGATCAGTCCAGACTAGAAGTGAAGAAGAAGAAGAGGAAGGAATGAAGGAAGGCTATGATCAGCCCAGACTAGAAGTGAAGAAGAAGAGGAAGGAATGAAGGAAGGCTATGATCAGTCCAGACTAGAAGTGAAGAAGAAGAAGAGGAAGGAATGAAAGAAGGCTATGATCAGTCCAGACTAGAAGTGAAGAAGAAGAAGAGGAAGGAATGAAGGAAGGCTATGATCAGTCCAGACTAGAAGTGAAGAAGAAGAAGAGGAAGGAATGAAAGAAAGGCTATGATCAGCCCAGACTAGAAGTGAAGAAGAAGAGGAAGGAATGAAGGAAGGCTATGATCAGCCCAGACTAGAAGTGAAGAAGAAGAGGCCAATGTTGACTTTAAATAGTTATAGAGTTTAATGGCTGTGATAGGAGAACATTGAGGATGGATCAACAACATTGTAGTTACTCCACAATACTAACCTAAAAGACAGATTGAAATGAAGGAAGCCTGTAAAGACAAGAAATATTCAAAAACATGCATCCTGTTTGCAATAAAGTACAAAAGTAAAACTGCCAAAAATGTGGCAAAGAAATGAACTTTATGTCTTGAATACAAAGCGTTATAATTGGAGCAAATCCAACATAAAAGTGATCTATACACAGTGAGTCAGGAAGCAGATACAGAAGGAGAGTTTAATGATAAGAGAAGGTAGACAAACATAAGAGGAGAAGCGTACTGAACGTGAACAAAACCAATTCTGCCTGATGACTGATGCTACTGAGGGCTAAATAAAGGGAGAGTAATCAAGGTGATAATGAAGTCCAGGTGTGTATAATTATGGGGAGCAGGTGTGTGTAATGATGAGGAGCAGGTGTGTGTAATTATGGGGCGCAGGTGTGTGTAATGATGAGGAGCAGGTGTGTGTAATTATGAGGAGCAGGTGTGTGTAATTATGGGGAGCAGGTGTGTGTAATGATGAGGAGCAGGTGTGTGTAATGATGAGGAGCAGGTGTGTGTAATTATGGGGAGCAGGTGTGTGTAATGATGAGGAGCAGGTGTGTGTAATGATGGGGAGCAGGTGTGTGTAATGATGAGGAGCAGGTGTGTGTAATTATGGGGAGCAGGTGTGTGTAATGATGAGGAGCAGGTGTGTGTAATGATGGGGAGCAGGTGTGTGTAATGATGAGGAGCAGGTGCAGTGTAATGATGAGGAGCAGGTGCAGTGTAATGATGGGGAACAGGTGCAGTGTAATGATGAGGAGCAGGTGTGTGTAATTATGGGGAGCAGGTGTGTGTAATGATGAGGAGCAGGTGTGTGTAATGATGGGGAGCAGGTGTGTGTAATGATGAGGAGCAGGTGTGTGTAATGATGGGGAGCAGGTGCAGTGTAATGATGGGGAGCAGGTGTGTGTAATTATGTTTGCCAGGACCAGTAATTAATAGACCGGCAACATTAAGCGGTGGACAGAGGGAGCGGGAATAGGCGTGACATCAACACATCACTGAGTACCACTCTCCATATTTTCAAGCATGGTGGTGGCTGCATCATGTTATGTGTACGCTTGTCATCGGCAAGGAAAACGTTTTTTTTAGGATTAAAAGAAATGGAATAGAGCTAAGCACAGGCAAAATCCTAGAGGAAAACCTGGTTCAGTCTGCTTCCATACAGACACTGTGACACTAATTCACCTTTCAGCAGGACAATAGCCTAAATCAAAAAGCTAAATATACACTGGAGTTGTTTACCAAAAAGACATTGAATGTTAGTCACTGGTAACAGTTTTGACTTAAATCGGCTTGATAATCTGTGGTAAGACTTGAAAATGGCTGTCTAACAATGATCAACAACCAACTTGACAGAATAATGTGCAAATATTGTCCAATCCAGGTAAAACTCTTAGAGACTTACACAGAAAGACACAGCTGTAATCACTTCCAAAGGTGATTGACTCAGGGGGATGAATACTTATGTAATCAAGGTAAATGAGTGTTTTATTTTTCATTAATTCTTCACAACTGTTCAAAGTTTTCTTCCACTATGTCATCAGAGTATTTTCTATAGATCGTTGACAAAAATGACAATTAAATCTATTTTAATCCCACTTTGCAACACAACAAAATGTGAAAAAAAGACAAGGGGTCTGTCACGCCCTGGTCGAAGTATTTTGTGTTTATCTTTATGTATTGAGTCAGGCCAGGGTGTGGCATGGGGTTTTTGTATTGTGGTGTGTTTTGTCTTGGGGTTTTGGTGTGTATATATTGGGATTGTAGCTTAGTGGGGTGTTCTAGGTAAGTCTATGGCTGTGTGAAGTGGTTCTCAATCAGAGGCAGGTGTTTATCGTTGTCTCTGATTGGGAACCATATTTAGGCAGCCATATCCTTTGGTTGTGTTGTGGGTGATTGTCCTTAGTGTCCTTGTTCCTGGCTGTGTTAGTTTTCACTAGTATAGGCTGTTTCGGTTTTCGTTACGTTCTTTGTTTTGTAGTGTTTGTATTTTAGATTCGTGTTACCTTTTTTGTTCATTAAACACGGATCGCAATCTACACGCTGCGTTTTGGTCCGACTCTCCTTCACCACACCTAGAAAACCGTTACAGGGTCTGAATACTGTTTTTCAGTCTCTCGGTCCCAGCTTTGATGCACCTGTACTGTCTCCGCCGACTAGATGGTAGCGGGGTGAACAGGCCGTGGCTTGGGTGGCTGAGGTCCCTGATGATCAGGGTTGGGGAGTAACGTGTAAAAGGGATTACAAAAAAATTGTAACTGTAATCCATTACGTTACCAGCAAAAATATTGTAATCAGATTTCAGATACTTTTGAAAAACTAGATGATTACTTGAAGGATTACTTTTAAATTCAGAATGGACATTTGCACCTTGATGTCTGTGTGAATGGACCATTGCAGGTTGTCACCGAGTGCATGCGGAGGAACTTGAAGCTTTTCTCCCTCTCCACTGTGGTGAGGTTGACTTGGTTGATTTATTTGTTGTTATTTGGTTTGAAGCGTATGAAGACGTTTTTGGAAACTCTCCAGACAAGCCTTAACAGACTCTCTATCAACTCAAGATAAAAAAAAACCTTCACACTCTCAAGGCTGAAACCGCAAACCCCAAACCTACAATCGCCAACCCTCTCAGGCCATATGGCATCCACTCTAACCAGGTGAAAGTGTTAATGCTATGGATGTCAGTGACAGGTGTGATGTGTGCGACAGCCCCCAAAGTGCATCTCAAAGATTGGCCCAGTGCTTATTCAGAGTTGCCCGTGGCTGCCTAAGAGAGATGAGCTGTCCACTGGCGTCGGTTTGAGCATACATCCATACACACACAGAGAGCGAGAGAGAGCGCGAGAGAGAGCGAGAGAGAGAAAGGGAGGGAGAGAGAGAGAGAGAGAGAGAGAGAGAGAGAACCGACCTAAAGGAATCAGCAGGGACAGAAGCCATTCCTTCAAAAACCAGCAACCGGTTACCCTCTCTCTGAGATCTCATCAAGTGGCAAGACCTGTTAGAGGGAACATACTGAAGAGGGGAACTCTTAGGTTGTATCCCAAATGGCACCCTATTCCCTATATAGTGCGCCACAGGGCTCTGGTCAAAGGCTTTATAGAATCTATAGAACAGGCTTGAGAATGGGTTTAGAATCTACAGATCAGGCTATACATTTGATTTAGAATCTTAAGATCGGGCTTTAGAATGGCTTTACAATCTACTGATCAGGCGTTACAATGGCTTTAGAATCTATAGATCAGGATTGAGAATCTATGGAACACAATTTAGAATACAGAGAATCTATACAACAGGAGTTAGAATACAGAGAATCTATAGAACAGGAATTAGAATGTTGAGAATCTATAGAACAGCCTTTAGAATGGATATAAAATCTATAGATCAGGCTCTAGAATGGCTTTAGAATATATAGAACAGTCTTTAAAATGACATTAGAATGGTGTTAGAATCTATAAAACAGGCTTGAGAATAGGTTTAGAATCTACTTATAAGGCTTTAGAATGGCTTTAGAATCTAAAGATCAGGCTTTAAAATGACTTTAGAATCCATAGACCAGGCGTTAGAACATAGAGAATCTATAGATCAGGAATTAGAATGGTTTTAGAATCTATAGTCTGTAGAACAGGCTTTAGAATGGTTTTTGAATCTAGATCAGGCGTTAGAATGGCTTTAGAATCTAAAGATCAGGATTTACAATGGATTTAGAATCTGTAGATCAGGCATTAGAATGGCTTCAGAATCTACACAGCAGGCTTTTGAATGGCGTTAGAATCTTTAGAACAGGCTTTACAATGGCATTAGAATCTATAGAACAGGCTTGAGAATGGGTTTAGAATCTACATATAAGGCTTTGGATTGGCTTAGAATCAACACAACAGGCTTTAGTATGGCTTTAGAATCTATAGATCAGGCTTTACATTACAATTGCTTTAGAATCTATATATCAGGCTTTAGAATGGTTATAGAACCTGGCTTTAGAATCTGTAGAACTGTCTTTGGAATGGCATTAGAATCTATAGGACATTCTTTAGAATATAGAGAATCTATAGAACCTTCTTTAGAATGGCTTTAAAATGCATAAATCATGCTTTCGAATGGGTTTAGAATCTACTTATCAGGCTTTAGAATCAACACAACAGCCTTTAGAATGGTTTTCCAATCTTTAGAACTGTCTTTAGAATGGCTTTAGAATCTATAGATCAGGCTTTAGAATGTAGTGAATTTATAGACCAGGCTTTAGAATATAGGGAATCTACAGAACAGTCTTTAGAATATAGAGAATCTAAAGAACAGGCTTTAGAATGGCTTTAGAATATATAGAACATTCTTTAGAATGGCTTCATAATATATAGAACTGGCTTTAGAATGGTTTTAGAATCTATAGAACAGGCTTGAAAATATAGAGAATCTATAGAACAGGCTTTAGAATACAGAGACTCAATAGAACAGGCTTTAGAATACAGAGAATCTATTGAACAGGCTTTAGAATATAGGGAATCTATAGAACAGGCGTTTAGAATGGCTATATAATATATAGAACATTATTTAGATTGGCTTCATAATATATGGAACTGGCTATAAATCTATAGAACAGTCTTTTAGAATGGATTTAGAATCAACACAATAGGCTTCTCAGAATGGGTTTATTTTATATACATCAGGATTTGGAATGGCTTTATAATCTACAGAACTGTCTTTAGAATGGCTTTAGAATCTATAAAACAAGCTTAGAATGGCTTTAGAATATATAGTAGAGGCTTTAGAATATAGAGAATCTATCGAGCATTCTTTAGAATGCCTTTAGAATCTATAGAACAGGCTTGAGAATGGGTTTTGAATCTATAGATCAGGCTTTACAATGGCTTTAGAATCTATAGATCAGGCTTTACAATGGCTTTAGAATCTATAGATCAGGCTTTACATTGGCTTTAGAATCTATAGATCAGGCTTTACAATGGCTTTAGAATCTATAGATCAGGCTTTACATTGGCTTTAGAATCTATAGATCAGGCTTTACATTGGCTTTAGAATCTATAGATCAGGCTTTACATTGGCTTTAGAATCTATAGATCAGGCTTTACAATGGCTTTAGAATCTATAGATCAGGCTTTACAATGGCTTTAGAATCTATAGATCAGGCTTTACAATGGCTTTAGAATCTATAGATCAGGCTTTAGACTACAGAGAATCTATTGAACAGGCTTTACAATGGCTTTAGAATCTATAGATCAGGCTTTACATTGGCTTTAGAATCTATAGATCAGGCTTTAGACCACAGAGAATCTATAGATCAGGCTTTACAATGGCTTTAGAATCTATAGATCAGGCTTTACATTGGCTTTAGAATCTATAGATCAGGCTTTACATTGGCTTTAGAATCTATAGATCAGGCTTTAGACTACAGAGAATCTATAGATCAGGCTTTACAATGTCTTTAGAATCTATAGATCAGGCTTTACATTGGCTTTAGAATCTATAGAACAGGCTTTAGACTACAGAGACTCAATAGAACAGGCTTTAGAATACAGAGAATCTATTGAACAGGCTTTAGAATATAGGGAATCTATAGAACAGGCGTTTAGAATATAGAGAATCTAAAGAACAGGCTTTAGAATGGCTATATAATATATAGAACATTATTTAGATTGGCTTCATAATATATGGAACTGGCTATAAATCTATAGAACAGTCTTTTAGAATGGATTTAGAATCAACACAATAGGCTTCTCAGAATGGGTTTATTTTATATACATCAGGATTTGGAATGGCTTTATAATCTACAGAACTGTCTTTAGAATGGCTTTAAATCTATAAAACAAGCTTAGAATGGCTTTAGAATATATAGTAGAGGCTTTAGAATATAGAGAATCTATCAAGCATTCTTTAGAATGCCTTTAGAATCTATAGAACAGGCTTGAGAATGGGTTTTGAATCTATAGATCAGGCTTTACAATGGCTTTAGAATCTATAGATCAGGCTTTACAATGGCTTTAGAATCTATAGATCAGGCTTTACATTGGCTTTAGAATCTATAGATCAGGCTTTACAATGGCTTTAGAATCTATAGATCAGGCTTTACATTGGCTTTAGAATCTATAGATCAGGCTTTACAATGGCTTTAGAATCTATAGATCAGGCTTTACAATGGCTTTAGAATCTATAGATCAGGCTTTACATTGGCTTTAGAATCTATAGATCAGGCTTTACATTGGCTTTAGAATCTATAGATCAGGCTTTACAATGGCTTTAGAATCTATAGATCAGGCTTTACATTGGCTTTAGAATCTATAGATCAGGCTTTACATTGGCTTTAGAATCTATAGATCTGGCTTTACATTGGCTTTAGAATCTATAGATCAGGCTTTACATTGGCTTTAGAATCTATAGATCAGGCTTTACAATGGCTTTAGAATCTATAGATCAGGCTTTACATTGGCTTTAGAATCTATAGATCAGGCTTTACAATGGCTTTAGAATCTATAGATCTGGCTTTACATTGGCTTTAGAATCTATAGATCAGGCTTTACAATGGCTTTAGAATCTATAGATCAGGCTTTACAATGGCTTTAGAATCTATAGATCAGGCTTTACATTGGCTTTAGAATCTATAGATCAGGCTTTACATTGGCTTTAGAATCTATAGATCAGGCTTTACAATGGCTTTAGAATCTATAGATCAGGCTTTACATTGGCTTTAGAATCTATAGATCAGGCTTTACATTGGCTTTAGAATCTATAGATCTGGCTTTACATTGGCTTTAGAATCTATAGATCAGGCTTTACATTGGCTTTAGAATCTATAGATCAGGCTTTACAATGGCTTTAGAATCTATAGATCAGGCTTTACATTGGCTTTAGAATCTATAGATCAGGCTTTACAATGGCTTTAGAATCTATAGATCAGGCTTTACATTGGCTTTAGAATCTATAGATCTGGCTTTAGACTGGCTTTAGTATGTATAGAACAGGCGTTCGAATATAGAGAATCTATAGATCAGGAATTAGAATGGTTTTAGAATCTATAGAACAGGCTTTAGAATGGTTTTAGAATCTATAGAACAGGCATTGGAATATAGAGAATCTACAGATCAGGAATTATAACGGTTTTAGAATCTATAGAACAGGCATTATAATATAGAGAATCTACAGATCAGGAATTATAACGGTTTTAGAATCTATAGATTTGGCTTTAGAATGCTTTTCGAATCTATTGAACAGGCTTTGGAATATAGAAAAACAAAAGAAGATTCTTTAGAATGGCTTTTGAGTCTATAGAACAGGCTTTAGAATATAGAGAATCTATAGAACAGGCTTTAGAATATAAAGAATCTATAGAACATCCTTTTGAATATAGAGAATCTATAGAACAGGCTTTAGAATATAAAGAATCTATAGAACATCCTTTTGAATATAGAGAATCTATAGAACAGGCTTTAGAATATAAAGAATCTATAGAACATCCTTTTGAATATAGCAAATCTATAGAACAGGCTTTAGAATATAAAGAATCTATAGAACATCCTTTTGAATATAGAGAATCTATAGAACAGGCTTTAGAATATAGAGAATCTATAGAACATCCTTTTGAATATAGAGAATCTATAGAACATCCTTTTGAATATAGAGAATCTATAGAACAGGCTTTAGAATATAAAGAATCTATAGAAAATCCTTTTGAATATAGAGAATGTATAGAACAGGCTTTAGAATATAAAGAATCTATAGAACATCCTTTTGAATATAGAGAATCTATAGAACAGGCTTTAGAATATAAAGAATCTATAGAACAGCCTTTAGAATATAGAGAATCTATAGAACTGGCTTCGGAATGTAGAGAATCTATTGACCAGACTTTAGAATATAGATCATCTATAGAACATCCTTTAGAATATAGAGAATCTATAGATCAGGCTTTAGAATATAGAGAATCTATAGATCAGGCTTTAAAATGGCTTAAGAGTCCATAGAACAGGCTTTAGAATGGTTTTAGAATCTACAGAACAGGCTCAAGGTTCTGAGGATCTAACAAACAGAAATGAACAATAGCGCTCCCTGCTTCTTCTCCACTGCACAAATAAATAACTATACCCAGAGCTCCCCTCCATGAGGACTACACTGTGTGTGTGTGTGTGTGTGTGTGTGTGTGTGTGTGTGTGTGTGTGTGTGTGTGTGTGTGTGTGTGTGTGTGTGTGTGTGTGTGAGTGAACTACACCACAGAAATGTCAACAGAGGACATCATATTCATCAAAACCCAATCAGGCCGGTCCGCTGCAGATGTTTGGCAGCCCCTAGCCTCTCTGCAGAGCCATTAAAAAACACATCCTAAAAACAGGCCGACACAAGATAAAACCCACAGATTACACCAATTACAGTGGAGGGCATTTACATGAGACAAACGGCAAGCGTTATGCCAATCTCTTAAGTAGGAGCTGCTTCCATAGCTCTGCCAAAGCACACATAGTAGCTACACAAATACACAGAAACACACACAAGCACATACAGTGCATTCGGAAATTATTCAGACCCCTTGACTTTTTCCACATTTTCTTACGTTACAGCCTTATTCAAAAATATATAATATATTTTTCACCCTCATCAATCTACACACAACCATAAAGACTCAGCGAAATCAGATGTTTTAAAACATTTTTGCAAAGGGTCAAAGGATCTGAATAAGTATTCAGACCCTTTGCTATGAGACTTGATTTTGAGCTCAGGTGCATCCTGTTTCCATTGATCATCCTTGAGATGGTTCTACAACTTGGAGTCCACCTGTGGTTAAAACTATTGAATAGACATGATTTGGAAAGGCACACACCTGTCTATATAAGGTCCCACAGTTGACAATGCATGTCTGAGCAAAATCCAAACCATGAGTTCGAAGCAATTCTTCGTAGAGCTCCGAGACAGGATTGTGTCGAGGCACAGATCTGGGGAAGGGTACCAAAAGATGTCTGCAGCATTGAAGGTCTCCAAGAACACAGTGACCTCCATCATTTTTAAATGGAAGAAGTTTGGAACCACCAATATTCTTCCTAGAGCTGGCCGCCCAGCCAAAGTGAGCAATGGGGTGAGAAGGGAGGTGGAGGTGACCAAGAACCCGATGGTCACTTTGACAGAGCTCCAGAGCTCCTCTGTGGAGATGGCAGGGCAGCCTAGTGGTTAGAGTGTTGGACTAGTACCCGAAAGGTTGCAAGTTCAAATCCCTGTGCTGACAAGGTAACTGACTTGCCTAGTAAAATAAAGGTAAAGATAAAGGTGTATCAACAATGTACTGAATAAAGGGTCTGAATACTTATGTAAATGTGATATTTCAGTTTTTTATTATTAATACATTTGCAAAAACGTATAAAAACCTGTTTTTGCTATGTCATTATTGGGTATTGCGTGTAGATTGATGAGGGAAGAAACAATCTAATCCATTTTAGAATTAGGCTGTAATGTAACAAAATGTGGAAAAAGTCAAGCGGTCTGAATTCTTCCCGAATTCACTGTACGTGTTTCTAGTGCCTCAGCTTGAGCAGTGGAGAGAAACAGAGTTTACAGGCTTTTGTTCCAGCCAAGCACATAAAGACACTCCGAGACAGCACCAGCTGAGTGGTATCTCACAGGCTTTTGTTCCAGCCAAGCACATAAAGACACTCCGAGACAGCACCAGCTGAGTGGTATCTCACAGGCTTTTGTTCCAGCCAAGCACATAAAGACACTCCGAGACAGCACCAGCTGAGTGGTATCTCACAGGCTTTTGTTCCAGCCAAGCACATAAAGACACTCCGAGACAGCACCAGCTGAGTGGTATCTCACAGGCTTTTGTTCCAGCCAAGCACATAAAGACACTCCGAGACAGCACCAGCTGAGTGGTATCTCACAGGCTTTTGTTCCAGCCAAGCACATAAAGACACTCCGAGACAGCACCAGCTGAGTAGTATCTCACAGGCTTTTGTTCCAGCCAAGCACATAAAGACACTCCGAGACAGCACCAGCTGAGTGGTATCTCACAGGCTTTGTAAAGCTGGTCACTGACCTCTGCATGGACAGAACAACATGGTTGCTAGCACATTGTATAACTCTACTCTACTATACTGCACTGTACTCTACTGTACTGCACTGTACTCTACTGTAGTATACTGTACTCTACTGTACTGTACTCTACTGAACTGTACTATGCTGTACTGTACTCTACTCTACTATACTGCACTGTACTCTACTCTATTCTAGTGTGTTGTTCTGTACTGCACTCTACTCTACTTTACTCCACTGTACTCTACTCTACTGTGTGTCCACTACTAGGATCCATCAAAATGTATAATCCTGTTCAGAACATTTCCATTTAGTTCCCATGGAAACCATTTGTAACTCTTATCAGAGTAGATGGACACATAAACACTCACACTGAGATCAAGAGAGAGAGAAAGAGAGAAAGAAAGAAAGAAAGAGAGAGATACTTTTTAATGATACATATTCAGCTCATTTCATTAAAACCTCACCACCACCCCACCCCCCTAAAAACAAATAGCCCACGTACACATGATGCACAGTTTCACTCATGACACAGAAAGGACACCCCTGTCTGAGTCCCCGGTCAACCGGTGCCACCCAGCTGTTAGTGCTCCATGTAGAACGGTCCCCTGACCTCTTTGGTACTGGGAGTTTGTAAACCCACCATACTCTCACCCCCCCACATACCCCCTGCCACTGATGTGCCTTCACTCCTGTTAGGCTCCTAATGTTACTCACCTTAATGCAGAGGTTGTACAGGGCTTTACCTCCCACCCCCTCAAACTCCCCCAGGCTCAGAGTGTTCAAATTTAACAAGCCCCCCTTTGGCTGCTCAAACACCCCTCTTCCAGCTCAGACAGTGCCTCCTGGACCTCCCCAGGAAACTCTCCAGCAGCCTAAGATATGTTAGTCTTGTTTGTTGTGCCAGGAATTCCGGGGTGTTCCACCTCTCCTCCCTGGCAGCTGCAAGTCACCCAGACTTAGTAAACCCCGCTGCTATCAGTGGCTTTTGCAGGGTGGCCGACTGAACCGATCTCAAAGGGGTGACTGGGTTGTGGAAGATAGGCTCCTCCCACACCCACAACCCAGGTTCCACAGCCCCTTCTCGTGTGGGCCTTAGCAGCTGTCAGGCCATTAGCACCGTAGAGTAAAGTAAATGAGACCTGCTGTACTCAGGCTCTCCAGCCTCATGAGGGACAGCTGCCGGTCCAACCCTAATCCGCCAGCTCTCCTCAGCAGCTCGCATGCTGGTTCCCTCCAGCCAACATCAGTATGGTACAACAGTCTCTGCACCATCTTTAGTCGGAGTGCAGCCACCCTGCTCCCCAGTTCCACCAGGCCCTGTCCTCCTTCATGGATGGACATGTACAACACCTCAGCCAGTAATGGCCTGACCAGAACAAATCCACCAGGGATTTGAGGACAGCCAGTTAATGCCACAGGGAGGATGCCGCCAGGTTGTTGATTATCAGCACTCTCCCTCTATATGACACTTGAGACAGGAGCCACCTCCACCTGGCCAGCCTTGACACCACTGTCTGTGACAGCCCCTCCTGGTTCTTTCTGACCCACCTCTCCGAGGCCAGGTACACCATCATAATGTTAAGCCCTTCACAACACCACTGCAAACCCCCTGGAAGCAGAGAGGGGACCCTATACCTCCATGCCCCACATAACAGAGCTTTGCTCTTGCCCCAGTTCACCTTAGCTGATGAAGCTCCCTCATAGACATTCCGACTAGTCTCTAGTGCCTGCATAACCCACCCCAGACCATCACAGACACGTCATATGCATACGCTGACACTGCTATGCCTGTCAACACACCCATACCTGTCTAGCACACTCCCTGCAGTCTCCTGCGTAGGACGCCCAGAAAAGGCTCAATGGCTAGTGTATTTAACTGCCCGGTAGAGGGCATCCTTGTCCAATGCCCCGTCTCACCCAGCCTGGCCTACTGAGCCCACCTTGGACATACATGATGCCACAGCATACAACATCTTCACACAGGC
This sequence comes from Oncorhynchus keta, assembly GCF_023373465.1. Taxonomy (NCBI): domain Eukaryota; kingdom Metazoa; phylum Chordata; class Actinopteri; order Salmoniformes; family Salmonidae; genus Oncorhynchus; species Oncorhynchus keta. Next base: position 14,055,006 of record NC_068450.1, on the reverse strand, counting down.
TAAAAACCTCTCCCCAAACCCCAAAACAGACATGATATTAAACAGATACTCATAGTGTACTCTATCAAAAGCCTTCTCTTGGTCTAAAAAGACCAGTCCAAAGTTCACATTAGAAAGTCTAATCCAACATGTCCCTGATTCAGAACAAGTTGTCCGTGATTGAGCGTCCCGGTACATAATATGTCTGGTCCTTGTGTACTATTGTGTCTAGATGAGACTTCAGTCTGTCAGCGAGGACCTTGGCAAATATTGTAGTCTGCACAGAGCAGTGCCACAGGCCTCCAATTCTTAAGTTCACACAAGTTCACTGCTCTGTCTTCTCCTGGAGCATGGAGAACCTAGCTCTTACAAGTGCTCCATTTGCTTTAACCTGGTAAAAACTACCCAGATTCCTATGTAATTCAGCTAAATAAGCCTGGGGCCCTACATTGCCTTGCACCACCAGCTCTACCTCCACTTCACTGATACTATGCTTGAGTTCCTCCAGTTCTCTCCTAGCCTCTGAGGATGAGAGGGCTGTGTACTGTTGACAGAAAAGACACATTTGGACTTTCCCACATCCCACCATTGACTCAGAGACCCATACTCCTCTCTTCGTTGCTCCCACCTTTCCCAAAAGGTCTGGAAACCTGAAAAAAAGTGGAATCTTGTAAGAGCTTTACATTAAACTTCCAATAGGATGCCTGCCGGGGCCCTGGTGAAATAGACAGCCGAGCCATGGTTATGTGGTGATCCGAAAAACCCACTGGGAGAATGGTAGCGCCCAACAGCCTATTGCTCTGATTCCTGGACATGTAAAACAGATCCAGTCAGGCTGCACTCACCCTGACCCCATAGACCTTCACCCATGTATACTGTCTGGTGTTGGGATGTCTAGTTCTTCAAACATCCACTGAGCCTAAATGAGGCTCCTCCCTATTTCTGTCTTTCGTAAAATCCATCATAGAGTTTGAGTCCCCGCCGACCACCAGAGTCTTCTCAGGAACTACCTGTGAGAGTTCCTGTCTAAGACACCAAAACAGAAGCGCCCTCTCTCTCCCTGTGTTAGGCACAAATCTATTGCATTACTAAACCCAGTCTCTGCTACACCACCATCTATAGCATGACTAGACCCAGCCTCTGCTGCCTGCGTCTCATGGCAGCCTGCAAGTTGACCTTGATTTCCCCCACTAGTGCTTGTACCCTCACCTTCTCTCCCACCTTTACGTGGGCATGCAAATCTCTTATGCCCCAAATCCCCATAGTCCAAACACTGTAGACTGTCTGTGCTTGCAAACCCCACGTAGAGTCTCTTTAAAATGCACATTTAACTGTTGCTCATTGTCGTTCAGCAACTTTCCTCCGGAACGAAACGATATGCTTAACTGGGTCTGCCTGAAAACCTGCCGACACGATAACCGGCTAGCAAATTTACCAAAATGACTCAGTTCTTTCCGGATTTGATCAACCTTAATAAACAGAGGAAGAATCGCAACTACAACTCTTGTTGAAGGAGTCGAAAGAGGAGAAATCAGCACCAACACATCCCTTACAAATATTCCTCTAGCAATCAGCCTACGCACCAAATTCACTATTTTCATGAACACAACCAGAGCTTTGTTCATTCTGGAAGCAGAATGTTTAAATTCAGCTCCTACCTGTTCACCGACCACGAGCAGGACCTCCTCCACTTTAACTCCATTCTCAGGAACACACCTGAATCCATGCCTTAATGACAGTGTCTCCTCCACGCTAGGCCATCGCGCACACCATGCCAATCAAACCGCTGGAAACTAAAACACTGTCCCCTACCTCACTAACTTTTACCGAAAACAGTGGGGATCACTAAACAAACAGTGCGTTAACCCTCCACCATATAAATCAAATGAAAAAAGACGAAGGAACTAAGCAAGAAAGTAAATAAGGACAGAGCTCTCCACACGGCCGCTCAACTACAAAACACTCCCAGCATGTACTAAGAGAGAGAAGAAGAAAGAGAGCAAACTCTACTGTTCTCTACTGTACTGTCTGGGATGTTCTCTACTGTACTGTCTGGGATGTCCTGTACTCTACTGTACTCTACTGTACTGTCTGGGATGTTCTGTACTCTACTGTACTGTCTGGGATGTTCTGTATTCTACTGTACTGTCTGGGATGTTCTTTACTGTACTGTCTGGGATGTTCTGTATTCTACTGTACTGTCTGGGATGTTCTCCACTGTACTGTCTGGGATGTTCTGTACTTTACTTTACTGTATGGGATGTTCTGTACTCTACTGTACGCTACTGTACTGTACTCTACTGAATTGTACTCTACTGTACTGTCTGGGATGTTCTGTACCGTCTGGGATGTTCTGAACTCTACTTTACTGTCTGGGATGTGTTGTACTCTACTGTACTGTCTGGGATGTTCTGTACTCTACTGTACTGTCTGGGATGTTCTGTACTCTACTGTACTGTCTGGGATGTTCTGTGCTGTCTGGGATGTTCTGTACTCTACTGTACTGTCTGGGATGTTCTGTACTCTACTGTACTGTCTGGGATGTTCTGTGCTGTCTGGGATGTTCTGTACTCTACTGTACTGTCTGGGATGTTCTGTACTCTACTGTACTGTCTGGGATGTTCTGTACTGTCTGGGATGTTCTGTACTCTACTGTACTGTATGGGATGTTCTGTACTCTACTGTACTGTCTGGGATGTTCTGTACTCTACTGTACTGTCTGGGATGTTCTGTACTGTCTGGGATGTTCTGTACTCTACTGTACTGTCTGGGATGTTCTGTACTCTACTGTACTGTCTGGGATGTTCTGTGCTGTCTGGGATGTTCTGTACTCTACTGTACTGTCTGGGATGTTCTGTACTCTACTGTACTGTCTGGGATGTTCTGGGATGTTCTGTACTCTACTGTACTGTCTGGGATGTTCTGTACTCTACTGTACTGTCTGGGATGTTCTGTACTGTCTGGGATGTTCTGTACTCTACTGTACTGTATGGGATGTTCTGTACTCTACTGTACTGTCTGGGATGTTCTGTACTCTACTGTACTGTCTGGGATGTTCTGTACTGTCTGGGATGTTCTGTACTCTACTGTACTGTCTGGGATGTTCTGTGCTGTCTGGGATGTTCTGTACTCTACTGTACTGTCTGGGATGTTCTGTACTCTACTGTACTGTCTGGGATGTTCTGGGATGTTCTGTACTCTACTGTACTGTCTGGGATGTTCTGTACTCTACTGTACTGTCTGGGATGTTCTGTACTGTCTGGGATGTTCTGTACTCTACTGTACTGTATGGGATGTTCTGTACTCTACTGTACTCTCTGGGATGTTCTGTACTCTACTGTACTGTCTGGGATGTTCTGTACTGTCTGGGATGTTCTGTACTCTGTCTGGGATGTTCTGTACTGTCTGGGATGTTCTGTACTCTACTGTACTGTCTGGGATGTTCTGTACTCTGGGATGTTCTGTACTGTCTGGGATGTTCTGTACTCTACTGTACTGTCTGGGATGTTCTGTACTGTCTGGGATGTTCTGTACTCTACTGTACTGTCTGGGATGTTCTGTACTCTACTGTACTGTCTGGGATGTTCTATACTCTACTGTGTGATCTGGGATGTTCTGTATTCTACTGTACTCTACTGTACTGTACTCTACTGAACTTTACACTACTCTACTCTTCTGTGTGTCCACTACTAAGTTCTATCCAAATGTATAATCCTGTCCAGAACATTTCAATTTAGTTCCCATGGAAACTATCTGTAACTCTGAGCAGAGTAGATGGACACATAAACACTCACACTGAGATCAAGAGAGCGGGAGCAAGAGAAAGAAAGAAATAAAGAGAGAGAAAGAAAGAGAAAGAGAGAGAGAAAGACAAAGAGGGAGAGCGAGAGAAAGACACAAAGAGGGAGAGAGAGTCAGTCCCTCCTACTCATCTTAGCTTTGAACAGAACCACACTCATCATGGGCAAAGAGCATTCACTGCTGTCCTGCTCTCTCTCACACTATCATACATTCATTCTCTCACTCTCATGTTTTCTCTAATTTCTCTCTACCTCAATAAGAGCCAGAGCTGAAGGCAGCCAGTGAAGCTGTTAGTTAAATTGGCAGTGATCCCAAACCATCAACTAGAGAAATAAAACAACATCTGCAGATAGATATACATGACTTCCAATACTGGCTATGACAACCTGCCTTTCACTATAATGGCTATGACAACCTGCCTTTCACTATACTGGCTATGACAACCTGCCTTTCACTATACTGGCTATGACAACCTGCCTTTCACTATAATGGCTATGACAACCTGCCTTTCACTATACTGGCTATGACAACCTGCCTTTCACTATACTGGCTATGACAACCTGCCTTTCACTATACTGGCTATGACAACCTGCCTTTCACTATACTGGCTATGACAACCTGCCTTTCACTATACTGGCTATGACAACCTGCCTTTCACTATACTGGCTATGACAACCTGCCTTTCACTATAATGGCTATGACAACCTGCCTTTCACTATACTGGCTATGACAACCTGCCTTTCACTATACTGGCTATGACAACCTGCCTTTCACTATAATGGCTATGACAACCTGCCTTTCACTATACTGGCTACAACCTGACAACCTGACAACTTTCACTATAATGGCTATGACAACCTGCCTTTCACTATACTGGCTATGACAACCTGCCTTTCACTATAATGGCTATGACAACCTGCCTTTCACTATACTGGCTATGACAACCTGCCTTTCACTATACTGGCTATGACAACTATGACAACCTGCCTTTCACTATACTGGCTATGACAACCTGCCTTTCACTATACTGGCTATGACAACCTGCCTTTCACTATAATGGCTATGACAACCTGCCTTTCACTATACTGGCTATGACAACCTGCCTTTCACTATACTGGCTATGACAACCTGCCTTTCACTATAATGGCTATGACAACCTGCCTTTCACTATACTGGCTATGACAACCTGCCTTTCACTATACTGGCTATGACAACCTGCCTTTCACTATAATGGCTATGACAACCTGCCTTTCACTATACTGGCTATGACAACCTGCCTTTCACTATACTGGCTATGACAACCTGCCTTTCACTATAATGGCTATGACAACCTGCCTTTCACTATACTGGCTATGACAACCAACCTGCCTTTCACTATAATGGCTATGACAACCTGCCTTTCACTATACTGGCTATGACAACCTGCCTTTCACTATACTGGCTATGACAACCTGCCCCACTTTCACACCCACTGGCTATGACAACCTTCACTATACTGGCTATGACAACCTGCCTTTCACTATAATGGCTATGACAACCTGCCTTTCACTATACTGGCTATGACAACCTGCCTTTCACTATACTGGCTATGACAACCTGCCTTTCACTATACTGGCTATGACAACCTGCCTTTCACTATACTGGCTATGACAACCTGCCTTTCACTATAATGGCTATGACAACCTGCCTTTCACTATAATGGCTATGACAACCTGCCTTTCACTATACTGGCTATGACAACCTGCCTTTCACTACAGGAAGGAAAACCTTTTTATTCCATACGTTTATGCTAGAGGGGATGCAGTATCAGAAATATACTATCTAGGAGGTTGACTTTTCAGGGTCTGTATAATGATTGGTGACATGCGTCTCAAGTGGCACCCTATTCCCTACGGAGTGCACTTCTTTTGTCCAGGGGCTCTGGTCAATGGTAGTTCACTGCATAGGGAATAGGGTGCCATTTGAGACGCATTGGTAAGTAAATTGGTACATGTCCCAATGACAGGTCAATTACTTCAATATATCCATCTAATACTGTAATACTGTTCACCTTTAATTTCACAGTATTTCCCTTAGCTAGATTGACTGATGTTGCTATGTATTTCATTGCTGCTGATGCTGCATCTCCTGTGATTGAAGCAGGGGCTCGAGTGGCATTAGAATGCAAATATGATGTGGCTGAAAGAAGTGTTCTACATAGAGCCATGACTACATAGAACTCTCTATTCCACATCAAGTAACTGATGCAAGCAGTACAATTAGATTGTTTAAAACCCAGATGAAAATACACTTTATGGAACGGCGGGGACTGTGAAGCAACACAAACATTGGCACAGACACATGCATACTGTACACACACACACGCAATGACATATGCACTATACACACACATGTAGTTAGTACTGTAGATATGTGGTAGTGGTGGAGTAGGGGCCTGAGGGCACACAATGTGTTGTGAAATCTGTGAATGTATTGTAATGTTTTTAAAATTGTATAAACTGCCTTAATTTTGCTGGACCCCAGGAAGAGTAGCTGCTGCCTTGGCAGGAACTAATGGGGATCCACAATAAACCCCAGGAAGAGTAGCTGCTGCCTTGGCAGGAACTAATGGGGATCCACAATAAACCCCAGGAAGAGTAGCTGCTGCCTTGGCAGGAACTAATGGGGATCCACAATAAACCCCAGGAAGAGTAGCTGCTGCCTTGGCAGGAACTAATGGGGATCCACAATAAATCCCAGGAAGAGTAGCTGCTGCCTTGGCAGGAACTAATGGGGATCCATAATAAATCCCAGGAAGAGTAGCTGCTGCCTTGGCAGGAGCTAATGGGGATCCATAATAAATCCCAGGAAGAGTAGCTGCTGCCTTGGCAGGAACTAATGGGGATCCGTAATAAACCCCAGGAAGAGTAGCTGCTGCCTTGGCACGAACTAATGGGGATCCCTAATAAACCCCAGGAAGAGTAGCTGCTGCCTTGGCAGGAACTAATGGGGATCCGTAATAAACCCGAGGAAGAGTAGCTGCTGCCTTGGCAGGAACTAATGGGGATCCGTAATAAACCCCAGGAAGAGTAGCTGCTGCCTTGGCAGGAACTAATGGGGATCCGTAATAAACCCCAGGAAGAGTAGCTGCTGCCTTGGCAGGAACTAATGGGGATCCGTAATAAATCCCAGGAAGAGTAGCTGCTGCCTTGGCAGGAACTAATGGGGATCCGTAATAAATACAAATACAAATTGGGTCCATTTGGAATCTAACCAACATCTAGCGCAGTCACACTTGAAATGCTCTTTGGAGAGACGAGGAGGCTTCTTCCTGAGGGTTTTACTGCTGCCACAAGCCTCCTCTAGTTTACAGGTAATAATCATCTCCACAGCACAGGAGTGGGAGAAGTACACACACATCACATAATGTATGTGTGCACATGCACACACACACACACACACACACACACACACACACACACACACACACACACACACACACACACACACACACACACACACACACACACACACACACACACACACACACACACACACACACACACACACACACACACACACACACACACACACACACACATACGCACGCGTGTGTACGCACACCAGTACGTACTTTTTACCAATAGAAGTCGCCTTGTTGGCTTTCTGGTGAGGTAAAGGTAAAAATCTAGCCAAGGGCTCTTGAGCTAATTACACCATTAACTATGGAATCCTCCACATCTCCATCATGATTACACCAATGACGTGTGTGTGCATGTCCATGTGTGTGTGTTTCTGAGCATGTGTGTGTGTGTGTGTGTGTATGTGTCCATCATTAACACACCAATGACTACTTTCCTATTCATCTCTATGCTCGAGCTTGTGTGAAACAGCAACCGTAGGTAGTACACGTGAGTCTGTTTCTGCACGGTCTGTTTCCCGAGTCCCTGGAGCCATGGTTAGACTATATTTCACTGTCAAAATATCTTGAAGAAATGAAAGTATATTTTTGAAACATTTCTTGTCAGTGAAACTAAACTCTAAAGACATTAAAAGCTTTTTCCCCCTCTCAGATAAAATAAAGAGGAGAGAGAATTAGAGAGAGAGAGAGGGGAGAGAAAGAAAGGGAGAGAGAAAAGAGGGAAAGAGAAAGAGAGATATGTCAAAGAGAGATGGTCCAACTCTGGGTGTACGGACACTAAATTAATAAATAGGTGTAATGGCAGGAGAGAGGAGAGAGAGAGAGAGAGAGAGAGAGAGAGAGAGAGAGAGAGAGAGAGAGAGAGAGAGAGAGAGAGAGAGAGAGAGAGAGAGGACTAAAAAGCTAAATTGTGTATATGGACATAGAGATGAGAAAAGCAGTCATTAGAGGGAGACAGACCAAGTGACCCCTCTCTCTCCACATGTTGGAATCCAATATGAGATAAATCTTTCAGAATATCTTTTACCTAATAAAAATAAATTGAAAAAATATATGTGAAAACAGATAGATATATTTACTTAATATTTCAACAGAATTTAATGGATTTCTTTCTCTTCTCCCACTCTCTCTCTCTCTCTGTTCCACTCACATTTGTCCTCCATCTTATCTCAACCTACACTCTCATCCGCTACTGTTTCCCTCTGCTTCAGAGTGCCGGGACCTATAAAGGTCTCAAAGAAAGATGGTATTTCCCTTAGAAGAAAGAGTCAGTCACAAATGGCCAACGGTCACCGGGGGTATTGTTGTTGTAGGTCTTTCACTTGGTTAGGCATTTTCACTTGTCTTGTGCCCATGGCTTCTGAGTGGATTCGTTTATTGTTAGTAATGCTGCCTTGCTGTTCTGTCTTGTTGAGGTTTGGCTGTACTGTGATATGGTTTTGTATCAATGTCAGTTGTTGGATATTTCTGGTATTTAACAGACAGACAGTCAGGCAGACAGACAGGAAGACAGACAGGCAGACAGAAATCCAGACAGAAAGTGATAAACACAGATGGAGAAGAAATTCAAGCACACACACACACACACACACACACACACACACACACACACACACACACACACACACACACACACACACACACACACACACACACACACACACACACACACACACACACACACACACACACACACACACACACACACACACACACACACACACACACACACAGCCATCTGTTCCTGCCTTTACTCCAGGGCCCAGAGATGAGGGAGTGCTCCTGTTTAAATGAGCCTATGCTTATGAGCCACTGGGACGCTGTGGGTTCACAGGTAGCTAGCAGCTATGACTGATGACACACACACTGGCGACAGACACACTGACAACACACACTGTCGACACACACACTAGTGACATACACACACTGACAACACACACACTGGCGACACACACACTAGTGACATACACACACTGACAACACACACACTGGCGACACACACACTAGTGACATACACACACTGACAACACACACACTGGCGACACACACACTAGTGACATACACACACTGACAACACACACACTGGCGACACACACACTAGTGACATACACACACTGACGACACACACACTAGCGACAGACACACACTGGCGACACACACACACCAGCGACACACACACTAGTGACATACACACACTGGCGACACACACACTAGTGACATACACACACTGGCAACACACACACTAGTGACATACACACACTGGCGACACACACACTAGTGACAGACACACACTGGCGACACACACACACCGGCGACACACACACTAGTGACATACACACACTGGCGACACACACACTAGTGACATACACACACTGGCGACAGACACACACTGACGACAGACACACACTGACGACACACACACTAGTGACATACACACACTGGCGACACACACACTAGTGACAGACACACACTGGCGACACACACACACCGGCGACACACACACACTGGCGACATACACACACTGGCGACACACACTGTCGACACACACTGGCGACACACACACTAGTGACATACACACACTGACGACACACACACTAGCGACAGACACACACTGGCGACACACACACACCGGCGACACACACACTAGTGACATACACACACTGGCGACACACACACTAGTGACATACACACACTGGCGACACACACACTAGTGACATACACACACTGGCAACACACACACTAGTGACATACACACACTGGCGACACACACACTAGTGACAGACACACACTGGCGACACACACACACCGGCGACACACACACTAGTGACATACACACACTGGCGACACACACACTAGTGACATACACACACTGGCGACAGACACACACTGACGACAGACACACACTGACGACACACACACTAGTGACATACACACACTGGCGACACACACACTAGTGACAGACACACACTGGCGACACACACACACCGGCGACACACACACACTGGCGACATACACACACTGGCGACACACACTGTCGACACACACTGGCGACACACACACTAGTGACATACACACACTGACGACACACACACTAGCGACAGACACACACTGGCGACACACACACACCGGCGACACACACACTAGTGACATACACACACTGGCGACACACACACTAGTGACATACACACACTGGCGACACACACACTAGTGACATACACACACTGACGACACACACACTAGCGACAGACACACACTGGCGACACACACACACCGGCGACACACACACTAGTGACATACACACACTGGCGACACACACACTAGTGACATACACACACTGGCGACACACACACTAGTGACATACACACACTGGCGACACACACACTAGTGACAGACACACACTGGCGACACACACACACTGGCGACACACACACTAGTGACATACACACACTGGCGACACACACACTAGTGACACACACACTAGCGACAGACACACACTGGCGACACACACACACCGGCGACACACACACTAGTGACATACACACACTGGCGACACACACACTAGTGACATACACACACTGGCGACACACACACTAGTGACATACACACACTGACGACACACACACTAGTGACAGACACACACTGGCGACACACACACACTGGCGACACACACACTAGTGACATACACACACTGGCGACACACACACTAGTGACACACACACTAGCGACAGACACACACTGGCGACACACACACACCGGCGACACACACACTAGTGACATACACACACTGGCGACACACACACTAGTGACACACACACACCGGCGACACACACACTAGTGACATACACACACTGGCGACACACACACTAGTGACATACACACACTGGCGACACACACACTAGTGACATACACACACTGGCGACACACACACTAGTGACATACACACACTGGCAACACACACACTAGTGACAGACACACACTGGCGACACACACACTAGTGACATACACACACTGACAACACACACACTGGCGACACACACACTAGTGACATACACACACTGACAACACACACACTGGCGACACACACACTAGTGACATACACACACTGACAACACACACACTGGCGACACACACACTAGTGACATACACACACTGACAACACACACACTGGCGACACACACACTAGTGACATACACACACTGACGACACACACACTAGCGACAGACACACACTGGCGACACACACACACCAGCGACACACACACTAGTGACATACACACACTGGCGACACACACACTAGTGACATACACACACTGGCAACACACACACTAGTGACATACACACACTGGCGACACACACACTAGTGACAGACACACACTGGCGACACACACACACCGGCGACACACACACTAGTGACATACACACACTGGCGACACACACACTAGTGACATACACACACTGGCGACAGACACACACTGACGACAGACACACACTGACGACACACACACTAGTGACATACACACACTGGCGACACACACACTAGTGACAGACACACACTGGCGACACACACACACCGGCGACACACACACACTGGCGACATACACACACTGGCGACACACACTGGTCGACACACACACTAGTGACATACACACACTGACAACACACACACTGGCGACACACACACTAGTGACATACACACACTGACGACACACACACTAGCGACAGACACACACTGGCGACACACACACACCGGCGACACACACACTAGTGACATACACACACTGGCGACACACACACTAGTGACATACACACACTGGCGACACACACACTAGTGACATACACACACTGACGACACACACTAGCGACAGACACACACTGGCGACACACACACACGGCGACACACACACTAGTGACATACACACACTGGCGACACACACACACTAGTGACATACACACACTGGCGACACACACACTAGTGACATACACACACTGGCGACACACACACTAGTGACAGACACACACTGGCGACACACACACACTGGCGACACACACACTAGTGACATACACACACTGGCGACACACACACTAGTGACACACACACTAGCGACAGACACACACTGGCGACACACACACACCGGCGACACACACACTAGTGACATACACACACTGGCGACACACACACTAGTGACATACACACACTGGCGACACACACACTAGTGACATACACACACTGACGACACACACACTAGTGACAGACACACACTGGCGACACACACACACTGGCGACACACACACTAGTGACATACACACACTGGCGACACACACACTAGTGACACACACACTAGCGACAGACACACACTGGCGACACACACACACCGGCGACACACACACTAGTGACATACACACACTGGCGACACACACACTAGTGACACACACACACCGGCGACACACACACTAGTGACATACACACACTGGCGACACACACTAGTGACATACACACACTGGCGACACACACACTAGTGACATACACACACTGGCGACACACACACTAGTGACATACACACACTGGCAACACACACACTAGTGACAGACACACACTGGCGACACACACACACTGGCGACACACACACTAGTGACATACACACACTGGCGACACACACACTAGTGACATACACACACTGGCGACACACACACTGGCGACAGACACACACTGACGACAGACACACACTGACGACACACACACTAGTGACATACACACACTGGCGACACACACACTAGTGACAGACACACACTGGCGACACACACACACCGGCGACACACACACACTAGTGACATACACACACTGGCGACACACACACTAGTGACAGACACACACTGGCGACACACACACACTGGCGACACACACACTAGTGACATACACACACTGGCGACACACACACTAGTGACACACACACTAGCGACAGACACACACTGGCGACACACACACACCGGCGACACACACACTAGTGACATACACACACTGGCGACACACACACTAGTGACATACACACACTGGCGACACACACACTAGTGACATACACACACTGACGACACACACACTAGTGACAGACACACACTGGCGACACACACACACTGGCGACACACACACTAGTGACATACACACACTGACAACACACACACTGGCGACACACACACTAGTGACATACACACACTGACAACACACACACTGGCGACACACACACTAGTGACATACACACACTGACAACACACACACTGGCGACACACACACTAGTGACATACACACACTGACGACACACACACTAGCGACAGACACACACTGGCGACACACACACACCAGCGACACACACACTAGTGACATACACACACTGGCGACACACACACTAGTGACATACACACACTGGCAACACACACACTAGTGACATACACACACTGGCGACACACACACTAGTGACAGACACACACTGGCGACACACACACACCGGCGACACACACACTAGTGACATACACACACTGGCGACACACACACTAGTGACATACACACACTGGCGACAGACACACACTGACGACAGACACACACTGACGACACACACACTAGTGACATACACACACTGGCGACACACACACTAGTGACAGACACACACTGGCGACACACACACACCGGCGACACACACACACTGGCGACAGACACACACTGGCGACACACACTGTCGACACACACTGTCGACACACACACTAGTGACATACACACACTGACAACACACACACTGGCGACACACACACTAGTGACATACACACACTGACGACACACACACTAGCGACAGACACACACTGGCGACACACACACACCGGCGACACACACACTAGTGACATACACACACTGGCGACACACACACTAGTGACATACACACACTGGCGACACACACACTAGTGACATACACACACTGACGACACACACACTAGCGACAGACACACACTGGCGACACACACACACCGGCGACACACACACTAGTGACATACACACACTGGCGACACACACACTAGTGACATACACACACTGGCGACACACACACTAGTGACATACACACACTGGCGACACACACACTAGTGACAGACACACACTGGCGACACACACACACTGGCGACACACACACTAGTGACATACACACACTGGCGACACACACACTAGTGACACACACACTAGCGACAGACACACACTGGCGACACACACACACCGGCGACACACACACTAGTGACATACACACACTGGCGACACACACACTAGTGACATACACACACTGGCGACACACACACTAGTGACATACACACACTGACGACACACACACTAGTGACAGACACACACTGGCGACACACACACACTGGCGACACACACACTAGTGACATACACACACTGGCGACACACACACTAGTGACACACACACTAGCGACAGACACACACTGGCGACACACACACACCGGCGACACACACACTAGTGACATACACACACTGGCGACACACACACTAGTGACACACACACACCGGCGACACACACACTAGTGACATACACACACTGGCGACACACACACTAGTGACATACACACACTGGCGACACACACACTAGTGACATACACACACTGGCGACACACACACTAGTGACATACACACACTGGCAACACACACACTAGTGACAGACACACACTGGCGACACACACACACTGGCGACACACACACTAGTGACATACACACACTGGCGACACACACACTAGTGACATACACACACTGGCGACACACACACTGGCGACAGACACACACTGACGACAGACACACACTGGCGACACACACACTAGTGACATACACACACTGGCGACACACACACTAGTGACATACACACACTGGCGACACACACTGTCGACACACACTGTCGACACACACTGCTGACAGACACACTGCTGACAGACACACTGGAGACAGACTCACTGGCGACACACACTGCTGACAGACACACTGCTGACAGACACACTGGAGACAGACTCACTGGCGACACACACACTGGCGACAGACAATCAATCAATCAATCAAATGTATTTATAAAGCCCTTCTTACATCAGCTGATGTCTCAAAGTGCTGTACAGAAACCCAGCCTAAAACCCCAAACAGCAAGCAATGCAGGTGTAGAAGCACGGTGGCTAAGAAAAACTCCCTAGAAAGGCCAAAACCTAGGAAGAAACCTAGAGAGGAACCAGGCTATGAGGGTTGGCCAGTCCTCTTCTGGCTGCGTCAGGTGGAGATTATAACAGAACATGGCCAAATGTTCAAATGTTCATAGATGACCAGCAGGGTCCAATAATAATAATCACAGTGTTTGTAGAGGGGGCAACAGGTCAGCACCTCAGGAGTAAATGTCAGTTGGCTTTTCATAGCCAATCATTCAGAGTATCTCTACCGCCCCTGCTGTCTCTAGAGAGTTGAAAACAGCAGGTCTGGAACAGGTAGCACAACCTGTGAACAGATCAGGGTTCCACAGCCGCAGGCAGAACAGTTGAAACTGGAGCAGCAGCACAACCAGGTGGACTGGGGACAGCAAGGAGTCATCAGGCCAGGGAGTCCTGAGGCATGGTCCTAGGGCTCAGGTTCTCTGAGAGAGACAGAGACAGAGACAGAAAAGAGAGAGAGAATTAGAGAGAGCATAATCATCGTTCTGCCCTTGAACAGGCAGTTAACCCACTCTTCCTAGGCCATCATTGAAAATTGCCTAGTTAAATAAAGGTTAAAAAAATAATACTTAAATTCACACAGGACACCAGATAAGACAGGAGAAATACTCCAGATATAACAGACTGACCCTAGCCCCCCGACACATAAACTACTGCAGCATAAATACTGGAGGCTGAGCCGGAGGGGTCGGGGACACTGTGGCTCAGTCTGATGATACCCCCGGACAGGGCCAAACAGGCAGGATTTAACCCCACCACTAGAGGGACATCTTCATCCACCAACTTACTATCCTGAGACAAGGCCAACTATAGCCCACAAATATGTCCCCCACCCGGACAGGAAGATCACGTCAGCGACTCAACCCACTCAAGTGGCGCAGCCCTCCTAGGGACGGCATGGAAGAGCACCAGTAAGCCAGTGACTCAGCCCCTGTAATAGGGTTTGAGGTGGAGAATACCATTGGAGAGAGGGGAACCGGCCAGACAGAGAATCCCATTGGAGAGAGGGGAACCGGCCAGACAGAGAATCCCATTGGAGAGAGGGGAACCGGCCAGACAGAGAATCACATTGGAGAGAGGGGAACCGGCCAGACAGAGAATCCCATTGGAGAGAGGGGAACCGGCCAGACAGAGAATCCCATTGGAGAGAGGGGAACTGGCCAGACAGAGACAGCAAGGGGGGTTCATTGCTTCAGTACCCAAAACAGAGCCTTGAGCAACATCGAAATGTACAGTTGATTTGTCAGAGGACAAACCATCTACAGAGACAAACTGATATCTTTCCGACCGATAAGATCTAAACCAGGCCATAACTTGTCCGTGTAGACCAATTTGGGTTTCCAATCTCTCCAAAAGAATGTGCTGATCAATGGTATCAAAAGCAGCACTATGGTGTAGGAGGACACGAGGACAGATGCAGAGCCTCGGTCTGACGCCATTAAAATTTACCACCTCCACAAATGCAGTCTCAGTGCTATGATGGGGTCTAAAACCAGACTGAAGCATTTCGTATACATTGTTTGTCTTCGGGAAGGCAGTGAGTTGCTGCGCAACAGCTTTTTCAGAGGAATGGGAGATTCGATATAGGCCGATAGTTTTTATATTTTCTGGGTCAAGGTTTGGCTTTTTCAAGAGAGGCTTTATTACTGCCACTTTTAGTGAGTTTGGTAAACATCCGGTGGATAGAGAGACGTTTATTATGTTCAACATAGGAAGGCCAAGCACAGGAAGTAGCTCTTTCAGTAGTTTAGTTGGAATAGGGTCCAGTATGCAGCTTGAAGGTTTAGAGGCCATGATTATTTTCATCAATGTGTCAAGCGATATAGTACTAAAAAACACCTCTGCCTTTGCGGGATGCGAATGGGAAATGGTCACTAGTGTAACCAGGAGGTGAGGCCTCATTTAACACAGTAAATTCATCAGGCTTAAGCCATGTTTCAGTCAGGCCAATCACATCAAGATTATGATCAGTGATTAGTTCATTGACTATAACTGCCTTGGAAGTGAGGGATCTAACATTAAGTAGCCCTATTTTGAGATGTGAGCTATCACAATCTCTTTCAATAATGACAGGAATGGAGGAGGTCTTTATTCCAGTGAGATTGCTAAGGCGAACACCGCCATTTTTAGTTTTGCCCAACCTAGATCGAGGCACAGATACGGTCTCAATGGGGATAGCTGAGCTGACTACACTGACTGTGCTAGTGTCAGGCTCCACTAAACTGGCAGGCTGGCTAACAGCCTGCTGCCTGGCCTGTACCCTATCTCATTGTGGAGCTAGGGTAGTTAGAGCTCTTTCTATGTTCGTAGACAAGATTAGAGCACCCCTCAAGCTAGGATGGAGTCCCTCACTCCTCAGCAGGCCAGGCTTGGTCCTGTTTGTTGGTGAGTCCCAGAAAGAGGGCCAATTACCTACAAATTCTATCTTTTGGGAGGGGCAGAAAACAATTTTCAACCAGCGATTGAGTTGTGAGACTGCTATAGAGCTCATCACTCCCCCTAACTGGGAGGGGGCCTGAGACTCTGCTGTAGAGCTCATCACTCCCCCTAACTAGGAGGGGGCCAGAGTCTCTGCTGTAGAGCTCATCACACCCCCTAACTGGGAGGGGGCCAGAGACTCTGCTGTAGAGCTCATCACTCCCCCTAACTGGGAGGGGGCCAGAGGCTCTGCTGTAGAGATCATCACTCCCCCTAACTGGGAGGGGGCCTGAGACTCTGCTGTAGAGCTCATCACTCCCCCTAACTTCCGGCGCCGACAGAGATGGCCGCCTCGCTTCGCGTTCCTAGGAAACTATGCAGTTTTTTGTTTTTTTATGTGTTATTTCTTACATTAGTACCCCAGGTCATCTTAGGTTTCATTACATACAGTCGAGAAGAACTACTGAATATAAGATCAGCGTCAACTCACCATCAGTACGACCAAGAATATGTTTTCCGCGACGCGGATCCTGTGTTCTGCCTTACAAACAGGTCAACGGAATTGATTCCATGCAGTGACCCCAAAAACGACTTCGTAAAGAGGGAAACGTAGCGGTCTTCTGGTCAGACTCCGGACACGGGCACCACTCCCTAGCATTCTTCTTGCCAATGTCCAGTCTCTTGACAACAAGGTTGATGAAATCCGAGCAAGGGTAGCATTCCAGAGGACATCAGAGACTGTAATGTTCTCTGCTTCACGGAAACATGGCTCACTGGAGAGACGCTATCCGGGGCGGTGCAGCCAACGGGTTTCTCCATGCATGGCGCCGACAGGAACAAACATCTTTCTGGTAAGAAGAGTGGCGGGGGCGTATGCCTCATGACTAACGAGACATGGTGTAATGAAAGAAACATACAGGAACTCAAATCCTTCTGTTCACCTGATTTAGAATTCCTCACAATCAAATGTAGACCGCATTATCTACCAAGAGAATTCTCTTCGATTATAATCACAGCCGTATATATCCCCCCCCAAGCAGACACATCGATGGCTCTGAACGAACTTTTATTTAACTCTTTGCAAACTGGAAACCATTTATCCGGAGGCTGCATTCATTGTAGCTGGGGATTTTAACAAAGCTAATATGAAAACAAGACTCCCTAAATTTTATCAGCATATCGATTGCGCAACCAGGGGTGGTAAAACCTTGGATCATTGTTACTCTAACTTCGGCGACGCATATAAGGCCCTGCCCCGCCCCCCTTTCGGAAAAGCTGACCACGACTCCATTTTGTTGATCCCTGCCTACAGACAGAAACTTAAACAAGAGGCTCCCACGCTGAGGTCTGTCCAACGCTGGTCCGACCAAGCTGACTCCACACTCCAAGACTGCTTCCATCACGTGGACTGGGACATGTTTCGTATTGCGTCAGATAACAATATTGACGAATACGCTGATTCGGTGTGCGAGTTCATTAGAACGTGCGTTGAAGATGTCGTTCCCATAGCAACGATAAAAACATTCCCTAACCAGAAACCGTGGATTGATGGCAGCATTCGCGTGAAACTGAAAGCGCGAACCACTGCTTTTAATCAGGGCAAGGTGTCTGGTAACATGACCGAATATAAACAATGCAGCTATTCCCTCCGCAAGGCTATCAAACAAGCTAAGCGTCAGTACAGAGACAAAGTAGAATCTCAATTCAACGGCTCAGACACAAGAGGCATGTGGCAGGGTCTACAGTCAATCACGGACTACAAGAAGAAACCCAGCCCAGTCACGGACCAGGATGTCTTGCTCCCAGGCAGACTAAATCACTTTTTGCCCGCTTTGAGGACAATACAGTGCCACTGACACGGCCTGCAACGAAAACATGCGGTCTCTCCTTCACTGCAGCCGAGGTGAGTAAGACATTTAAACGTGTTAACCCTCGCAAGGCTGCAGGCCCAGACTGCAAACCCCAGCCGCGCCCTCAGAGCATGCGCAGACCAGCTGGCCGGTGTGTTTACGGACATATTCAATCAATCCCTATACCAGTCTGCTGCTCCCACATGCTTCAAGAGGGCCACCATTGTTCCTGTTCCCAAGAAAGCTAAGGTAACTGAGCTAAACGACTACCGCCCCGTAGCACTCAGTTCCGTCATCATGAAGTGACACCCTAGACCCACTCCAATTTGCTTACCGCCCAAATAGGTCCACAGACGATGCAATCTCAACCACACTGCACACTGCCCTAACCCATCTGGACAAGAGGAATACCTATGTGAGAATGCTGTTCATCGACTACAGCTCGGCATTCAACACCATAGTACCCTCCAAGCTCGTCATCAAGCTCGAGACCCTGGGTCTCGACCCCGCCCTGTGCAACTGGGTACTGGACTTCCTGACGGGCCACCCCCAGGTGGTGAGGGTAGGCAACAACATCTCCTCCCCGCTGATCCTCAACACGGGGGCCCCACAAGGGTGCGTTCTGAGCCCTCTCCTGTACTCCCTGTTCACCCACGACTGCGTGGCCACGCACGCCTCCAACTCAATCATCAAGTTTGCGGACGACACAACAGTGGTAGGCTTGATTACCAACAACGACGAGACGGCCTACATGGAGGAGGTGAGGGCCCTCGGAGTGTGGTGTCAGGAAAATAACCTCACACTCAACGTCAACAAAACTAAGGAGATGATTGTGGACTTCAGGAAACAGCAGAGGGAACACCCCCCTATCCACATCGATGGAACAGTAGTGGAGAGGGTAGCAAGTTTTAAGTTCCTCGGCATACACATCACAGACAAACTGAATTGGTCCACTCACACAGACAGCGTCGTGAAGAAGGCGCAGCAGCGCCTCTTCAACCTCAGGAGGCTGAAGAAATTCGGCTTGTCACCAAAAGCACTCACAAACTTCTACAGATGCACAATCGAGAGCATCCTGGCGGGCTGTATCACCGCCTGGTACGGCAACTGCTCCGCCCTCAACCGTAAGGCTCTCCAGAGGGTAGTGAGGTCTGCACAACGCATCACCGGGGAAAACTACCTGCCCTCCAGGACACCTACACCACCCGATGTTACAGGAAGGCCATAAAGATCATCAAGGACATCAACCACCCGAGCCACTGCCTGTTCACCCCGCTAGCATCCAGAAGGCGAGGTCAGTACAGGTGCATCAAAGCTGGGACCGAGAGACTGAAAAACAGCTTCTATCTCAAGGCCTGCATCCTTATGTAATACATGTATCACTAGCCACTTTAACTATGCCACTTTGTTTACTTTGTCTACATACTCATCTCATATGTATATACTGTACTCGATACCATCTACTGTATGCTGCCCTGTACCATCACTCATTCATATATCCTTATGTACATATTCTTTATCCCCTTACACTGTGTATAAGACAGTAGTTTTGGAATTGTTAGTTAGATTACTTGTTGGTTATTACTGCATTGTCGGAACTAGAAGCACAAGCATTTTGCTACACTCGCATTAACATCTGCTAACCATGTGTATGTGACAAATACAATTTGATTTGATTTGAACTGGGAGGGGGCCAGACTCTGCTGTAGAGCTCATCACTCCCCCTAACTGGGAGGGGGTCAGAGTTTTTGCTGTAGAGCTCATCAATCCCCCAAACTTGGGAGGGGGCCAGAGGCTCTGCTGTAGAGCTCATCACTCCCCCTAACTGGAAGGGGGCCTGAGACAATAATTTGATGGCGACACATTTTTCCAGCTGATTTACACGCTGAAGCTATGTTGCGCTTAGTGACCTCTGACTGTTTCATCCTAACACCGTTGGTGCCGACGTGGATAACAATATCCCTATACTCTCTACACTCGCCAGTTTTAGCCTTAGCCAGCACCCTCTTCAGATGAGCCTTAACTTCGGTAGCCCTGCCCCCTCGTAAACAGTGTATGATCGCCAGATGATTAGTTTTAAGTCTAAAACTGCAGGTAATGGAGCCGACAGACACACTGCTGACACACTCTGATGGCACACCAGTAGACCCTACATTTCTTTTTCGCTGTGTGTAATCTGGTTTTCAGGTTTGATCACATATTGGCCCTGCAATCTGTCAGAACAACACAATCTCTCATCAATCTCTTTGCATGTGTTAAATACATACCACCACTTCAAATGCCAACACAATAACACTTCACCTTCAAAACTACTCTAAATCACAATCACACACACACACACATAGACACACATAGACACACACACACACACACACACACACACACACACACACACACACACACACACACACACACACACACACACACACACACACACACACACACACACACACACACACACACACACACACACACACACGCATAGACACACACACACACAGACACACACACACACATAGACACACACACACATAGACACACACACACAACCACACACATACATACATAGACACACACACACACATAGACACACACACACACATAGACACACACACACACAGACAGACACACATAGACACACATAGACACACACACACACATAGACACACACACACATAGACACACACACACATAGACACACACATAGACACACACACACACACACACACACACACACACACACACACACACACATAGACACACACACACTTCTCAGCAGTGCACTGAACATTTCTTTTTCGCTGTGTGTAATCTGGTTTTCAGGTTTGATCACATATTGGCCCTGCAATCTGTCAGAACAACACAATCTCTCATCAATCTCTTTGCATGTGTTAAATACATACCACCACTTCAAATGCCAACACAATAACACTTCATCTTCAAACTACTCTAAATCACAATCACACACACGCACACATAGACACACATAGACACACACACACACACACACATAGACACACACACACACACACACACACACACACACACACACACACACACACACACACACACACACACACACACACACACACACAAACACGCATAGACACACACACACACAGACACACACACACACATAGACACACACACACATAGACACACACACACAACCACACACATACATACATAGACACACACACACACATAGACACACACACACACATTGACACACACACACACAGACAGACACACATAGACACACACACACACACACACATAGACACACACACACACAGACACACACACACACAGACACACACACACACACACACACACACACACACACACACACACACACACACACACACACACACACACACACACACACACACATAGACACACACACACTTCTCAGCAGTGCACTGAACTCTGATGACTCTCAAGATTACCTCGCAATTTACACAACCCATCATTAGGCCGAGCAACACAGATAGGAGCATCTCAAGGGAACGTTTGGCGCCCACGTCTCCGTGTGTGTGTTTTAGCACCCCATGTCTCAAAACCTTTCAGGCAGTCAAGTAATGTCGACCTCAGTTCTGTCCGATGAAGGTCAAAACAAAGAACCGTTACATAACCAACAACAAGGAGAGTAGTGGTCACCAACCGGTCACCTCTAGAGTAGTGGGCACCAACCGGTCACCTCTAGAGTAGTGGTCACCAACCGGTCACCTCTAGAGTAGTGGTCACCAACCGGTCACCTCTAGTGTAGTGGTCACCAACCGGTCACCTCTAGAGTAGTGGTCACCAACCGGTCACCTCTAGTGTAGTGGTCACCAACCGGTCACCTCTAGTGTAGTGGTCACCAACCGGTCACCTCTAGTGTAGTGGTCACCAACCGGTCACCTCTAGTGTAGTGGTCACCAACCGGTCACCTCTAGTGTAGTGGTCACCAACCGGTCAGCTCTAGTGTAGTGGTCACCAACCGGTCAGCTCTAGTGTAGTGGTCACCAACCGGTCAGCTCTAGAGTAGTGGTCACCAACCGGTCAGCTCTAGAGTAGTGGTCGCCAACCGGTCAGCTCTAGTGTAGTGGTCACCAATCGGTCAGCTCTAGAGTAGTGGTCACCAACCGGTCAGCTCTAGTGTAGTGGTCACCAACTGGTCAGCTCTAGTGTAGTGGTCACCAACCGGTCAGCTCTAGAGTAGTGGTCACCAACCGGTCACCTCTAGAGTAGTGGTCACCAACCGGTCACCTCTAGTGTAGTGGTCACCAACCGGTCACCTCTAGAGTAGTGGTCACCAACCGGTCACCTCTAGTGTAGTGGTCACCAACCGGTCACCTCTAGTGTAGTGGTCACCAACCGGTCACCTCTAGTGTAGTGGTCACCAACCGGTCACCTCTAGTGTAGTGGTCACCAACCGGTCACCTCTAGTGTAGTGGTCACCAACCGGTCAGCTCTAGTGTAGTGGTCACCAACCGGTCAGCTCTAGTGTAGTGGTCACCAACCGGTCAGCTCTAGAGTAGTGGTCACCAACCGGTCAGCTCTAGAGTAGTGGTCGCCAACCGGTCAGCTCTAGTGTAGTGGTCACCAATCGGTCAGCTCTAGAGTAGTGGTCACCAACCGGTCAGCTCTAGTGTAGTGGTCACCAACTGGTCAGCTCTAGTGTAGTGGTCACCAACCGGTCAGCTCTAGAGTAGTGGTCACCAACCGGTCAGCTCTAGAGTAGTGGTCGCCAATCGGTCAGCTCTAGTGTAGTGGTCACCAACCGGTCAGCTCTAGAGTAGTGGTCACCAACCGGTCAGCTCTAGTGTAGTGGTCACCAACCGGTCAGCTCTAGTGTAGTGGTCACCAATCGGTCAGCTCTAGAGTAGCAGTCGCCAACCGGTCAGCTCTAGTGTAGTGGTCACCATCCGGTCAGCTCTAGAGTAGTGGTCGCCAACCGGTCAGCTCTAGAGTAGTGGTCACCAACCGGTCAGCTCTAGAGTAGTGGTCACCAACCGGTCACCTCTAGTGTAGTGGTCACCAACCGGTCAGCTCTAGTGTAGTGGTCACCAATCGGTCAGCTCTAGTGTAGTGGTCACCATCCGGTCAGCTCTAGAGTAGTGGTCGCCAACCGGTCAACTCTAGAGTAGTGGTCACCAACCGGTCAGCTCTAGAGTAGTGGTCGCCAACCGGTCAGCTCTAGAGCAGTGGTGGCCAACCGGTCAGCTCTAGAGTAGTGGTGGCCAACCGGTCAGCTCTAGAGTAGTGATAGCCAACCGGTCAGCTCTAGAGTAGTGGTGGCCAACCGGTCAGCTCTCGAGTAATGGTCACCATCCGGTCAGCTCTAGAGTAGTGGTCGCCAACCGGTCAACTCTAGAGTAGTGGTCACCAACCGGTCAGCTCTAGAGTAGTGGTCGCCAACCGGTCAGCTCTAGAGCAGTGGTGGCCAACCGGTCAGCTCTAGAGTAGTGGTGGCCAACCGGTCAGCTCTAGAGTAGTGATAGCCAACCGGTCAGCTCTAGAGTAGTGGTGGCCAACCGGTCAGCTCTCGAGTAGTGGTCGCCAACCGGTCAGCTCCAGTGTAGTGGTAGCCAACCGGTCAGCTCTAGAGTAGTGGTGGCCAACCGGTCAGGTCTAGAGTAGTGGTGGCCAACCGGTCAGCTCTAGAGTAGTGGTGGCCAACCGGTCAGCTCTAGAGTAGTGGTGGCCAACCGGTCAGCTCTAGAGTAGTGGTGGCCAACCGGTCAGCTCTAGAGTAGTGGTGGCCAACCGGTCAGCTCTAGAGTAGTGGTCACCAACCGGTCGATCGCCAAAGGCATTCCTAGTCGATCACCAAATATTTATGTAGAAAAGAGCCAACAAACGATAAAGGCTTGCTCTCCTTTAAAAAAATCTTATTAAAGCTGTTGCCGGTATGGGCACTTGATTCAGAAGTCCTGCCCGTGCCTACAGAGCTTCCATGTCCCCTCTCTCTGGTCAGTCTCACCGGAGTAATGGAAGGAGAGAGCAGGTGGAAGACGGTGTCCCCTCTCTCTGGTCAGTCTCACCGGAGGAAAGGAAGGAGAGAGCAGGTGGAAGATGGTGTCCCCTCTCTCTGGTCAGTCTCACCGGAGGAAAGGAAGGAGAGAGCAGGTGGAAGATGGTGTCCCCTCTCTCTGGTCAGTCTCACCGGAGGAAAGGAAGGAGAGAGCAGGTGGAAGATGGTGTCCCCTCTCTCTGGTCAGTCTCACCGGAGGAAAGGAAGGAGAGAGCAGGTGGAAGATGGTGTCCCCTCTCTCTGGTCAGTCTCACCGGAGGAAAGGAAGGAGAGAGCAGGTGGAAGATGGTGTCCCCTCTCTCTGGTCAGTCTAACCGGAGGAAAGGAAGGAGAGAGCAGGTGGAAGATGGTGTCCCCTCTCTCTGGTCAGTCTAACCGGAGGAAAGGAAGGAGACTGCAGGGACTGTGAGAGGCGGTGTCCCCTCTCTCTGGTCAGTCTAACCGGAGGAAAGGAAGGAGACTGCAGGGACTGTGAGAGGCGGTGTCCCCTCTCTCTGGTCAGTCTAACCGGAGGAAAGGAAGGAGACTGCAGGGACTGTGAGAGGCGGTGTCCCCTCTCTCTGGTCAGTCTAACCGGAGGAAAGGAAGGAGACTGCAGGGACTGTGAGAGGCGGTGTCCCCTCTCTCTGGTCAGTCTAACCGGAGGAAAGGAAGGAGACTGCAGGGACTGTGAGAGGCGGTGTCCCCTCTCTCTGGTCAGTCTAACCGGAGGAAAGGAAGGAGACTGCAGGGACTGTGAGAGGCGGTGTCCCCTCTCTCTGGTCAGTCTAACCGGAGGAAAGGAAGGAGACTGCAGGGACTGTGAGAGGCGGTGTCCCCTCTCTCTGGTCAGTCTAACCGGAGGAAAGGAAGGAGACGGCAGGGACTGTGAGAGGCGGTGTCCCCTCTCTCTGGTCAGTCTAACCGGAGGAAAGGAAGGAGACTGCAGGGACTGTGAGAGGCGGTGTCCCCTCTCTCTGGTCAGTCTAACCGGAGGAAAGGAAGGAGACTGCAGGGACTGTGAGAGGCGGTGTCCCCTCTCTCTGGTCAGTCTAACCGGAGGAAAGGAAGGAGACTGCAGGACTGTGAGAGGCGGTGTCCCCTCTCTGGTCAGTCTAACCGGAGGAAATGAAGGAGACTGCAGGGACTGTGAGAGGCGGTGTCCCCTCTCTCTGGTCAGGCTAACCGGAGGAAAGGAAGGAGACTGCAGGGACTGTGAGAGGCGGTGTCCCCTCTCTCTGGTCAGTCTAACCGGAGGAAAGGAAGGAGACTGCAGGGACTGTGAGAGGCGGTGTCCCCTCTCTCTGGTCAGTCTAACCGGAGGAAAGGAAGGAGACTGCAGGGACTGTGAGAGGCGGTGTCCCCTCTCTCTGGTCAGTCTAACCGGAGGAAAGGAAGGAGACTGCAGGGACTGTGAGAGGCGGTGTCCCCTCTCTCTGGTCAGTCTAACCGGAGGAAAGGAAGGAGACTGCAGGGACTGTGAGAGGCGGTGTCCCTGGTCAGTCTAACCAGAAAGGAAGAGACTGCAGGACTGTGAGGGTGTCCCCTCTCTCTGGTCAGTCTCTGGTGTCCCCTCTCTGGTCAGTCTAACCGGAGGAAAGGAAGGAGACTGCAGGGACTGTGAGAGGCGGTGTCCCCTCTCTCTGGTCAGTCTAACCGGAGGAAAGGAAGGAGACTGCAGGGACTGTGAGAGGCGGTGTCCCCTCTCTGGTCAGGCTAACCGGAGGAAAGGAAGGAGACTGCAGGGACTGTGAGAGGCGGTGTCCCCTCTCTCTGGTCAGTCTAACCGGAGGAAAGGAAGGAGACTGCAGGGACTGTGAGAGGCGGTGTCCCCTCTCTCTGGTCAGTCTAACCGGAGGAAAGGAAGGAGACTGCAGGGACTGTGAGAGGCGTTTGGGAAAAATAGTTTTGGACGGTCATCCAACTCGGGATTCCAAGTCGGAAACTCTTTTCGACCTGAAGATCACTGACGCCGTGATTTGACCTCGTTGACCATCAGATGCAGGTACCATCAGTCCAGTAAAATAAAAAAGCGAATTATTTAAATTCATGCTCCAGCACACAGCGTTGCGTTGTGCCTAAGAACAGTCCTTAGCCGTGTTACAGTATATTGGCCATGTACCACAACCCCTCATGCCTTATTGCTATTATAAACTGTTGTATCGTCATAATCCTTATTATACTGTACATGGATAAAGACTAAACATTGCAATGTTTCTCTCATGTTTCATAACAGTGGAACAGATCAGGTCTCTCCAGAGATGTTGGATTGGGTACAAGTCTGGGCCCTGGCTGGGCCAATCAAGGACATTCAGAGACTGGTCCCGAAGCCAGTCGTGCATTGTCTTGACTGTGTATTTAGGGTTGTTGTCCTGCTGGGAGGTGAACCTTCTCCCCAGTCTGAGGTTCTGAGTGATCTGGAGCAGGTTTTCATCAGGGATCTCACTGTACTTTGCTCCGTTCATCTTTCGCTAGATTCTGACTAGTCTCCCAGTCCTTTCCACTGAACAACATCCCCACAGAATGACGCTACCACCACCATCCTTCACTGTTAGGATGGTGCCAGGTTTCCTCCAGATGTGACACTTGGCATTCTGGTCAAAGAGTTCAATCTTGGATTCATCAGACCAGAGAACCTTCTTTCTCATGGTCTGAGAGTCCTTTAGGTGCCTCTTGGCAAACTCCAAACGGGCTGTCATGTGTCTTTTACTGAGGAGTGGCTTCCATCTGGCCACTACCATAAAGGCCAGATTGGTGGAGTGCTGCAGAGATGTTTGTCCTTCTGGAAGGTTCTTCCATCTCCACAGAGGAGCTCTGGAGCTCTGTCAGAGTGACCATCGGGTTCTTGGCCACCTCCCTGACCAAGGCCCTTCTCCCCCGATTGCTCAGGTTCGCCTGGCGGCCAGCTCTTGGAAGAGTGTTGGTGGTTTCAAACTTCTTCCATTTAAGAATGATGGAGGCCACCGTGCTCTTGCGGACCGTCAATGCTGCAGACATATTTAGCACTTTTTGCCTCGACACAATCATGTCTCAGAGCTCTACGGACAATTCATTCAACCTCATAGCTTGGTTTTTGCTCTGACATACACTGTCAACTGTGTGACCTTATATAGACAGGTGTGTACCTTTCCAAATCATGTCCAAACAATTGAATTTACCACAGGTGGACTCCAATTAAGTTGTTGAAACATGTCAAGGATGATCAATGGAAACAGGATGCACCTGAGCTCAATTTCGAGTCTCATAGCAAAGGTTCTATGTAAAAAAAGGTATTTTTCTATGTAAAAAAGGTATTTTTCTATGTTAAAAAAAAAATTATATGTAAAAAAGGTATTTCTGTTTCAGTGTTTTACATATATTTGCATAACATTCTAAAAACCTGTTTTCACTTTGTCTTTATGGGGTATTGTGTGTAGATTTATGAGTAAAACAATTAATGTAATCAATTTTAGAATAAGGCTGTATTGTAACAAAATGTGGAAAAAGTCAAGGGGTCTGAATACTTTCCGAATGTGCTGTATACTCATGTTCCATAACATTGGTATAGTACATATATACTCATGTTCCATAACATTGGTATAGTACATATATACTCATGTTCCATAACATTGGTATAGTACATATATACTCATGTTCCATAACATTGGTATAGTACATATATTCTCTTGCTTCATAACAGTGGTATGGTGTATATATACTCCTTTTATGTCAGACGCTGTACGTCTTTTCATGAAATACATCCTGTAAACCTTGTCTCAGATAAACGATCGAACAATGAAAAACTGAAATCATCATCATAACACACAAACATCAAAAGCATTGCACTATTTCCTGACTTAGTTTACATTGAGACAAAAAATAATAATTCCACAAGTGTGTATAGAAAGAGGCAACCAGTGGGTTTAGACCAGTGGATAGTTCTGAGCTGAATGTGCGCCAAATGGCACCCTGTTCCCTATGTTGTACCCTACTTCTAACCAGGGTCCGTAGCCAGTATCGAACTGCCGTCAAGCTGGGTTAGCTAATGGGATTTCCTCAAAGGGTTCCCCTCTATCATACAGAAACCATTGGGGTCATGTATAGTCCCACTGGTCTGAGGCATATTTTGATTTACATTCATCATTTGTAACTCTGCAAACCGGAGCGAAAAGGATGGGAGGGTTGAGGAAAACAGACTTATCTAAGGATTAGTATTCAAACAAGAACAACAGGAAATGGAAAAGATAAATAACCAGCCGTTTGGTTTGAATAAAGGACAACTTTAGATCAATCTCTTTTACTTGATTGATGACCACTTATGATAAATACAGAAGAAAGAATAGAAGCAGGCATTTAGGAATATGATTAAGATAGATGAATGATATGTTTTATTTTATCTGCAGTTTATGATGGATTGATTTGAATCATCAAGTTAGTCATGTGTGTAAGGCGTGTGTACTGGCGGCAGAGAAGTCAGGCACAGGAGAGCAACGACTGTGTTACAACGGTGCAGTTTAATGATAAAATCACTGTGTGTCAAAGTCTATCTAGAAGATGACGAAGGAGTCAGGCGCAGGACACAGGTAAGAGTAACAAAACACTGATTTAACTCCATCAAATACTTAACAAAATCCCGTTCCAAACAGGGAACAAAACAGGACTCAAAATCCAACACACCGGAATAAACAAAAGACAATCATGCACAAAACAGAGAGGGAAACCAGAGGGTTAAGTAAGGAACATAATCATGAGATGGGAACCAGGTGTTTAACAGACAAAAAAATTAAACATGGATCGGTGACGTCGAAACGCCGACCTCCGCCCGAACAAGGAGAGGGAACAACTTCGGTGGAAGTCGTGACACCGTGAACAAAAACAATATATACAATGGGACAAAAACCCAAGACATAACGTGCACAAGCACTTACAGTAAACAATACCGGACAAGGACATGTGGGGAACAGAGGGTTAAATACACAACATGTAATTGATGGAATTGAAACCAGGTGTGTGGGAGGACAAGACAAAACAAATGGAAAATGAGTGATGGATCGGCGATGGCTAGAAGACCGGTGACGTCGACCGCCGAACGTCGCCCGAACAAGGAGAGGGACCGAATTCGGAGGAAGTTGTGACAATGTGATTTTTCCAATAAGTACTGAACAGAGAGGAACTGTACAGTACTATGAGAGAGAGAGAGAGACCCAACCAAATCATGAGAGAACTAAATATATGACTATATTAGAGACAAATATTTCTCTCAGATTACACAGACCCAGGAAGAATTCGAAAACAAATTCAATTGTGATAAACTCATATCTATTTGGTGAAATACCACAGTGTGCAATCATAGCAGCAAGATTGTGACCTGTTGCCACGAGAAAAGGGCAACCAGTGAAGAAAAAACACCATTATAAATTCAACCCACATTTATGTTTATTTATTTGAGCTATGTGCATGTCATTACACTACTGTATATAGACATAATATGACATGTTACATGTCTCTATTCCTTTGGAACTTGTCTGAGTGTAATATGTACTGATCACTTTTTATTCTTTATTTCCCTTTTGTTTATCCATTTCACTTGCTTTTTGGCAATGTAAACACATGTTTCCCCATGCCAATAACGCCCCTTGAATTCAATTGAATTGAGAGAGAGAGTAATCAGAACGAGGTAATGAGAAGTAGAGAGGTAATGAGAAGTAGAGCCAGAGAGGTAATGTTAAGTAGAGTGGTAATGAGAAGTAGAGACAGAGGTAATGAGAAGTAGAGCCAGATAGGTAATGAGAAGTAGAGAGGTAATGAGATGTAGAGAGGTAATGAGAAGTAGAGATGTAATGAGATGTAGAGAGGTAATGAGAAGTAGAGACAGAGAGGTAATGAAAAGTAGAGGTAATGAGAAGTAGAGACAGAGAGGTAATGAAAAGTAGAGAGGTAATGAGAAGTAGAGACAGAGAGGTAATGAAAAGTAGAGGTAATGAGAAGTAGAGACAGAGAGGTAATGAAAAGTAGAGAGGTAATGAGAAGTAGAGACAGAGAGGTAATGAAAAGTAGAGAGGTAATGAGAAGTAGAGAGGTAATGAAAAGTAGAGAGGTAATGAGAAGTAGAGACAGAGAGGTAATGAAAAGTAGAGAGGTAATGAGAAGTAGAGACAGAGAGGTAATGAAAAGTAGAGAGGTAATGAGAAGTAGAGAGGTAATGAGATGTCGAGAGGACCAAGTTCTTTCTGGTAATTCATCATCTATAATGGAAGATTTTAGCAAGCGTAATAACCAGGAACCATCGGGAGGGTATAGAGGCAGGCAGGCAGGCAATACATGTGAATGATTGGCTGGGCAAGTTCAGATCCTCATTAAAGGGATTCCAATATGGTAGTAAAACAGCTGTTGTGTGATTCTCTCTGATGTGAATACAAATCTCCAGAGGTATTACAGCACCAAATGACATACACCAGAACAAAATATGGAACACACTAGAACACAATCTAGAACACACGAGAACACAATCTAGAACACGCTAGAACACAGTCTAGAACACAAATACACGGTCCAAATTCCCGGGACTAGCATTAAATGTATGATTGGAAGTGGCTAGGATAAAAAGGGGTGTTTTTTCATGAGCCAGACAAGGAATGGTGATCTGTTGAAGGGGTGGGGGATGCTTGACCATTAGGTACCCTTGTCATGATTCGAGGACATGCATTTCAGCCTATGCTAGGGTTTGGTGGTATCCTCTTGATTATTGTTGAGCTTATTAAATAGCCTAGATGTATTGGTGCCTGGGGAATGTTTATGTGTACATGTTTACAGGGCCTTCGGAAAGTATTCAGGCCCCTTGACTTTTTCCACAAGTTACGGTGTCATTCTAAAATGGATCAAATAAAATAACAATTTCAGCACTCTACACACAATACCCCAAAGTGGCAAAGCGAAAACAGGTTTTTAGACATTTTTCACATTTATAAAAAAATAAAAAACAGGAATACCTTATTTACATAAGTATTCAGACAATTTGCTATGAGAGTCGAAATTGAGCACAGGTGGATCCTGTTTCCATTCTTTCTACAACTTGATTGGAGTCCACCTGTGGTAAATGTAATTGATTGGACATGATTTGGAAAGGCACACACCTGCCTACATAAGGCAGGTGCATGTTGATAATTGACAGTGCGTGTCAGAGAAAAACCCAAGCCATGATTTCGAAGTAAATGTCCGTAGAGCTCTGAGGCAGGATTGTGTCGAGGCACAGATCTGGGGAAGGGTACCAAAACATTTCTACAGCATTGAAGGTCCCCAACAACACGGTGGCCTACATCATTCTTAAATTAAGAAGTTTGGAACCACCAAGACTCTTCCTAGAGCTGGCCGCCCGGCCATACTGAGCAATCGGGTAAGAAGGGCCTTGGTCAGGGAGTTGACCAAGAACCCGGTCACTCTGACAGAGCTCTAGAGTTCCTCTGTGGAAATGGAAGAACCTTCCAGAAGGACAACTATCTCTGCAGCACCACCAATCAGGCCTTTATGGTAGAGTGGCCAGACAGAAGCCACTCCTCAGTAAAAGACACGACAGAACGCTTGGAGATTGCCAAAAGGCACCTAAAGTACTCAGATCATGAGAAACAAGATTCTCTGGTCTGATGAATCCAAGTTGAACTCTTTGGCCTGAATGCCAAGCGTCACGTCTGGAGGAAACATGGTAGCATCGTGTTTTTTTAGCGGCAGGAACTGGGAGACTAGTCCGATCGAGAAAAAGACGAACGGAGCATGGTACAGAGAGATCCTTCATGAAAACCTGCTCAAGAGCACTCAGGATTTCAGACTAGGGTGAAGATTTACATTCCAACAGGACAACGACCGTAATCACACAGCCAAGACAACGCAGGAGTGGCTTCAGGACAAGTCTCAATGTCCTTGAGTGGCCCAGCCAGAGCCTGGCTTTAACCCGATCAAACATCTCGAGAGAGATCTGAAAATAGCTGTGCAGCAACGCTCCCCATCCAAATTGAAAGAGCTTGAGAGGATCTGCAGAGAAGGTAGGGAGAAACTCCCCAAATACAGGTGTGCAAGCTTGTAGCGTCATACCCACGAAGACTCGAGGCTGTAATCGCCTAAGGTGCTTCAACAAAGTACTAAGTAAAGGATCTGAATACTTATGTAAATGTACTATTTGCTGAAAAAATATACTGTGTGTGTGTGTGTGTTTCTTTTTGTGTGTTTTGGCTCCTTCTGAATGTCCCTGTCCCCAGGGGAGGGATCCTGTTCTGTAGAAACCATGTTGGCGTAATTGGACACATTAAATGCTGTGATATGCTGGACACATCCCAACACAAATAGCTTTGTGCTTGATTTGGTATGATAAAGGACTGCAGTAGTACATTGTGATTTGGTATGATAACGGACTGCAGTAGTACATTGTGATTTTGTATGATAAAGGACTGCAGTAGGACATTGTGATTTTGTATGATAAAGGGCTGCAGTAGTACATTGTGATTTGGTATGATAAAGGGCTGCAGTAGGACATGGGATTTGGTATGATAAAGGGCTGCAGTAGGACATTGTGATTTGGTATGATAAAGGGCTGCAGTAGGACATTGTGATTTGGTATGATAAAGGACTGCAGTAGTACATTGTGATTTGGTATGATAAAGGGCTGCAGTAGGACATGGGATTTGGTATGATAAAGGGCTGCAGTAGGACATTGTGATTTGGTATGATAAAGGACTGCAGTAGTACATCGTGATTTGGTATGATAAAGGACTGCAGTAGTACACTGTGATTTGGTATGATAAAGGACTGCAGTAGTACATTGTGATTTGGTATGATAAAGGACTGCAGTAGTACATTGTGATTTGGTATAATAAAGGGCTGCAGTAAGATATTGTGATTTGGTATGATAAAGGGCTGCAGTAGTATTTTGTGATTTGGTATGATAAAGGACTGCAGTAGGACATTGTGATTTGGTATGATAAAGGACTGCAGTAGTACATTGTGATTTGGTATAATAAAGGGCTGCAGTAGGACATTGTGATTTGGTATGATAAAGGGCTGCAGTAGTATTTTGTGATTTGGTATGATAAAGGACTGCAGTAGGACATTGTGATTTGGTATGATAAAGGACTGCAGTAGGACATGGTAATTTGGTATGATAAAGAACTGCAGTAGGACATTGTGATTTGGTATGATAAAGGGCTGCAGTAGTACATTGTGATTTGGTATGATAAAGGACTGCAGTAGGACATTGTGATTTGGTATGATAAAGGACTGCAGTAGTACATTGTGCTTTTGTATGATAAAGGACTGCAGTAGGACATTGTGATTTGGTATGATAAAGGGCTGCAGTAGTACATTGTGATTTGGTATGATAAAGGACTGCAGTAGTACATTGTGATTTGGTATGATAAAGGGCTGCAGTAGTAACACTGTCTCCTCTCATAAACCACCTGGCAAAAGTGAGCCCGATGAATGGGCTCTATATATCATGTCATGTCCTGTGTGTGTGTGTTTGTACATGTGTGGATGTGAGCCCAATATTCTCTGAGTGAAAGTTAGCCACATTATTAGCATACTAAACATATGAAAAAGCTAATGCATACACTCCCTTTTATTATCAAGCCTCTTGAAATGCATTATATGGTTCCATCCCCAATGGCACCCTATTCCCTATGTACTGCACTACTTTTGACAAGAGCACCATGTAGTGAAGGGGAATAGGGTGCCATTTGGAATGCATTCTATATAACTGATGCCAGCAATCATGTTACAGAGCCGCTGAATAAGATTAGTAGACTAAAGGAAATGAAATGGAGATATCTCACCCTCTATTGCCAATCTGTACACACACACACACACACACACACACACACACACACACACACACACACACACACACACACACACACACACACACACACACACACACACACACACACACACACACACACACACACACACACACACACACACACACACACACACACACACACACACACACACACACACACACACACACACACACACACACACACACACACACACTGCTTTGACAATTACCGCTGTCAATCCAACCTAATAACAGCAGACATGATGGGGTTTCTGACAATGTATATGAGATATAGCGTTATGTTCAGTAAAATGACTCCATCGCAAACCAGATTGGGACTTCTAAAGAAACAGTGCCTTCGGAAAGTATTCAGAGCCTTTGACTGTTTCCACATTTTGTTGCGTTACAGCCTTATTCTAAAATTTTACACACATTTTTTCCCCTCATCAATCTACACACAATACCCCATGATGACAAAGCAAAAGCAGGTTTTTAGACATTTTTGCAAATGTGTATATATATATTTTGTTTTTAAAGGAAAAAGGAAGTATTACTTTTACATAAGTATTCAGACAATTTATTCAGTACTTTGTTCAAGCACCTTTGGCAGCGATTACAGCCTCGAGTCTGTCATCTGCTTCCATCTGACCTGATTGGTGGAGTGCTGCAGAGATGGTTGTCCTTCTGGAAGGTTCTCCCATCTCCACAGAGGTACTCTGGAGCTCTGTCAGAGTGACCATTGGGTTCTTGGTCACCTCCCTGACCAAGGCCCTTCTCCCCCGATTGCTCAGTTTGGCCGGGCGGCCAGCTCTAGGAAGAGTCTTGGTGGTTCCAAACTTCTTCCGTTTTGAGAATGATGGAGGCCACTGTGTTCTTGGGGACCTTCAATGCTACAGACATTTTGGGACACTTCCGCAGATCTGTGCCTCGACACAATCCTGTCTAGGAGCTCTACAGACAATTCCTTCGACCTCATGGTTTGGTTTTTGCTCTAACATACACTGTCAACTGTGTGACCTTATATAGACAGGTATGTGCCTTTCCAAATCATGTCCAATCAATTGAATTTGCCACAGGTGGACTCTAATCAAGTTGTGGAAACATCTCAAGGATGATCAATGGAAACAGGATGTATCTGAGCTCAATTTCGAGTCTCAAAGCAAAGGGTCTGAATATTTATGTAAATAAGGTATTTCTGTTGTTTATTTTTAATACATTTGTAAAAATGTCATTATGGGGTATTGTGTGTAGATTGATGAGGAAAATGTTTAATTTGTTACATTTTAGAATAAGGCTGTAACGTAACAAAATGTGGGAAAAGTCACGAGGTCTTAATTCTTCCAAAAACGCTGTAAATATTCTGACAACCTCCTCCATTAAAATGATCAACATATTCATTATTCATGCAGTAAGTGCTTGGTCATTTATTTTTTTCAATGCTGTTTGTAGGTTCATATTGTAGACGCAATGTTCTTTGTAGTCGTGCTTCGCGATACGACATATTACCTAGTAATAGTATGCAATATGGGTGTCTGTGTATAACTTACCATTATGATGCCGGTTTGTGTAAATAATAGATTCAAAGGTTTACACACATTACATTTGCAAACAAACTCTCCTCACTAGGTAATGATGAGTTGCAATTATACAATAATATCCAATCTGAGTTCATTTGCATATCTTTGAAATTGTGCAAAACACACGGAGGACAGTGTCCCATTTTGTTATGTAACTGCCTTCTGCTGCTCACCTCACACACGCACACGCACGCACACACACACACACACACACACACACACACACACACACACACACACACACACACACACACACACACACACACACACACACACACACACACACATAGACACACACACACACATAGACACGCACACACACACACACACACACACACACACACACACACACACACACACACACACACATACATACATACATACATACACACACACATAGACACACACACACATAGACACACACACACACACACACACACACACACACACACACACACACACACACACACACACACACACACACATAGACACGCACACACACACACACACACACACACACACACACACACACACACACACACACACACACACACACACACACACACACACACACACACACATACACACACACACACACACACACACACACACGCACACATAGACACACACACACACACACACACACACACACACACACACACACACACACACACACACACACACACACACACACACACACACACACACACACACACACACACACACACAGACAGACATAGACACACACACACACACATAGACACACACACACACACATAGACACACACACACACACACACACACACACATAGACACACACACACACACACATAGACACACACACACAGACAGAGAGAACGAGTACTCTGGGTAGCTCTCTCCCAACGCCCTCGTCTCAATCACTGCAGGAGAGAAGTCATTCCATTGAAGGATGTCTCTGAAATTAAGGTTTAAAAAATGGAGTCATTGAATTAGTCTGGCAACTTCATGGCTCCTAATTAGGGTTGAAAAGATACCGGTAATTTACTGAAGTTATTGGAATATTCAGTAATTTGGGTAAATCAGAAAATCTATGACATTCGATCACAACGTTGGTAATTTATAGCTTTTTATATACGTGTCCATATTGTCCATGAGTTTCTAGTAGATATGGTTACAGAGAAAGCCTAATGAAAAAAGCATCTCATCAACAGTTTCATTATTTTTGCACACACACACACACACACACACACACACACACACACACACACACACACACACACACACACACACACACACACACACACACACACACACACACACACACACACACACGCACACAAAGCAACCCACCCAGTCTCCTGTAGCTCCGCTGCTGTGTGATTAATGCCATGCAGGCGATGTGGGTGGATTGGTCTCTAACTGCACTCTCTGGAGGAAGATAGGTAAGTGTCCCATGTGGCACCCTATTCCCTATGCAGTGCACTACTTTTCACCAGGAGTCTGTTCAAAAGTAATGAACAATATAGGGAATAGGATGCCATTTGGGATTACACTAGGGCCCTAATGGAGGGTACTTAAACTACCTGTCAGGAGCACAGCACCTCTCTGATTAAGAGTCACAGGTTGTGTCCTATATGGCACTCTATCCCCTATATAGTGCACTATGGGCCCTGGTCAAATGAGTGCAATATAAAGGGAATAGGGTACCATTTGGGCCACACACATAGAGAGTTTATTCTGCACAAAGTGTATTTATCATCAGACATGGGGTTGGAGAGCTCTGTTGGGTTCTATGGCTTCCCTACTGTGAGCACTAAGCAGACATGGGGTTGGAGAGCTCTGTTGGGTTCTATGGCTTCCTTACTGTGAGCACTAAGCAGACATGGGGTTGGAGAGCTCTGTTGGGTTCTATGGCTTCCTTACTGTGAGCACTAAGCAGACATGGGGTTGGAGAGCTCTGTTGGGTTCTATGGCTTCCCTACTGTGAGCACTAAGCAGACATGGGGTTGGAGAGCTCTGTTGGGTTCTATGGCTTCCCTACTGTGAGCATTAAGCAGACATCTTGACTCACTACCTTTATTAATGTAAGACGCAGGAAGACCACTTTACAGTAAGATGGTTTATCCAGTAAATTGGTGCATTATCAATGGTTTTCCAGTGGTTTTATTAAAAGTAGTGAACAGGTTCGTAACATCTGCGTGTTCATAGAAAATGGAGACAAAGACTCATATCTAACAAGTCTTAAATCCAACAAACCTTAAATCTAACAAGCCTTAAATCTAACAAGCCTTAAATCTAACAAACCTTAAATCTACCAAACCTTAAATCTAACAAGTCTTATCTGTAACAAGTCTTATCTGGAACACGTCTTATCTGTAACAAGTCTTATCTGTAACAAGTCTTATCTGTAACAAGTCTTATCTGGAACACGTCTTATCTGTAACAAGTCTTATCTGTAACAAGTCTTATCTGTAACAAGTCTTATCTGGAACACGTCTTATCTGTAACAAGTCTTATCTGTAACAAGTCTTATCTGTAACAAGTCTTATCTGTAACAAGTCTTATCTGTAACAAGTCTTATCTGTAACAAGTCTTATCTGTAACAAGTCTTATCTGTAACAAGTCTTATCTGGAACACGTCTTATCTGTAACAAGTCTTATCTGTAACAAGTCTTATCTGTAACAAGTCTTATCTGGAACACGTCTTATCTGTAACAAGTCTTATCTGTAACAAGTCTTATCTGTAACAAGTCTTATCTGTAACAAGTCTTGCCAGCAGACAGCAAGTTCTGTTTCCATATGCAGCATGCAGGTCAGTATAGAATGAAAACATGGACAATGCATAGGCCTGTATTGAAATAGCAAGCTTGCTGGTGACATATCTGTCCAATAAGTGAAGTTGTGCTTAACTTGGCTGCTCTTAGTTCAAGATGGTGGATTCAGCAGAAGCCTTCAATAATGTTCTGTCATGTCCACAGAGACCTCAACACACAGTAAAGTCTGTCTGATTCAAATCCACGTCAGGGCATTTCCATAGAGACCTCAACACACAGTAAAGTCTGTCTGATTCAAATCCACGTCAGGGCATTTCCATAGAGACCTCAACACACAGTAAAGTCTGTGTCACGACTCCGACCGAAGGACACTCCCCTTCCCGTTCGGGTGGCGCTCGGCGGTCGTCGTCGCCGGCCTACTAGCTGCTACTGATTATTTCCTCCCCCTCCTTATGTGTTGATTGAGTGCACCTGTTTTGAATTAGGTAGTAGGCTTTATTAGTCAGCCGGCCCGCAGGGTTCCTTGTGCGGGATTAATTATTGTGACCATCTGTTTTAGTGTACTTGTGTGCACGTCTATGGGTTTTGTGTTTTTCCCATTTTGTGGGTTTTCCCTAGACCGTTTAAGTCCCCCTGTTTGGGGGCATTTGTGTGTTCATTACGCCCTGTGTGTTCGTGAGGGTTGGCTTATGTTCGCCGTTTGTCGGTGCATTAAAATAGCACTCACCTGAACTCTCTGCTTCCTGCGCTTGACTCCTCACCCATTACACTCAGATCGTTACAGTCTGTCTGATTCAAATCCACATCGGGGCATTTCCATAGAGACCTCAACACACAGTAAAGTCTGTCTGATTCAAATCCACGTCAGGGCATTTCCTCCTGACTTAAATATGCCGATTCATCACAGTCTCAATGAATGGGTTCGGTTGTGTCCCAAATGGCACCCTATTCCCTACTTAGCGCACTAGTCGTGACCAGGACCCATAGTAGAGCACTATGTCCAGGGTGACATTTTGGGATGCAGTCTTCGGGAGTAGTACAGCGTTTTTCAAATGAAGAGGGAGAAGTGAGATACAGTCGATATGATACCATTCCCAAAAACCTGTATTCTAAACCCATTTCCAAACACATTAGCATCAAGCCAGATGGGATAAATATAATAGTCCTATTGGGATGTTTGCTGCCAGAATACTCAAAAATAATTTCCAACTTCACTTGGTTTTCTGTGGCTTTGCCTCAAAGTGGTTTACAGATGCCTACAGTAGATGCAGATGCCTACAGTAGATGCAGATGCCTACACTAGATGCAGATGCCTACAGTAGATGCAGATGCCTACAGTAGATGCAGATGCCTACAGTAGATGCAGATGCCTACAGTAGATGCAGATGCCTACAGTAGATGCAGATGCCTACAGTAGATGCAGATGCCTACAGTAGATGCAGATGCTGACCAGCAGATTTTCACATCCTTGATTTTCATATTTACAAAACACAGAGGGATTCATTATTTAATTGTTCCAGGGAAATTATCCACCAACCGGTAAATGTAAAACACCATCATCTTCTTCTTTGCTGTATTGTGTTGTGGATGCGTCCCGTAAGCCTCCCTATTGCCTACATATTACCTATATATATATATATATATATATAGTGCAAAACAAGTAGTACACTATATAGGGAATAGGGGGCTGGGAATTAGGTGCCATTACAGATGCAATCCGGGTCATTAAAAAGTTCTGAATGAAAGGGATATGTAAATATGCCCAGCTCAGGTGAAAGCAGCACCAATCTAAAGGACCCAGGACAGATGTTCATGACTATAATCCAACTCCGAGGAGCTCACCAAGCTGTCTGCTTAGTTCTGCTCAAGTAGAAAATTAGTGGAGAAAAAAAAGGAGAGCAAAGCCACATTTTATGAAGCGTTTCTTTTTCATATCACCTCTCCTAACCCACAATGTAATTGCACTGTAACCATCCAAGGAGCTCAATTATGTAGCAAAGGGATTGTTAGTTACCAGACTGTCAAGAATAACCATCCTGCCACGACAGTGACTCCTGCGCCTGCTACTAGTCAATAACGACATCGTAGTTAAATATACATCATTTTTGGCATTTAGACTTTTCAAAGATCAGAGACTCCTTTCCCCTGAAAAAACAGTCTCTCCAAGGCTCTCTCTCTGTGTGTGTGTGTGTGTGTGTGTGTGTGTGTGTGTGTGTGTGTGTGTGTGTGTGTGTGTGTGTGTGTGTGTGTGTGTGTGTGTGTGTGTGTGTGTGTGTGTGTGTGTGTGTGTGTGTGTGTGTGTGTGTGTGTGTGTGTGTGTGTGTGTGTGTGTGTGTGTGTGTGTGTGTGTGTGTGTGTGTGTGTGTGTGTGTGTGTGTGTGTACAGCTGGATGTAGTTATTTCCATCACAGCTGAATGCAGGATTTGGAGCCATGAGCTCTCTCTTCTCACTCAGCCTCTCAGGCAGACAGCAGGGCAGACCTGGTCCCATGTAGGATGCCATCAGGACCCCTGGAGCTGAGCTACACATCACACAGTCCTTAAAATCCCTTTCCTCCAGCATCTCTCCTTATCCCATCCCTTCCTCCAGCATCTCTCCTCATCGCATCCCTTCCTCCAGCATCTCTCCTTATCCCATCCCTTCCTCCAGCCTCTCTCCTCATCGCATCCCTTCCTCCAGCATCTCTCCTTATCCCATCCCTTCCTTCAGCATCTCCCCTCATTGCATCCCTTCCTCCAGCATCTCTCCTTATCCCATCCCTTCCTTCAGCATCTCCCCTCATTGCATCCCTTCCTCCAGCATCTCTCCTTATCCCATCCCTTCCTCCAGCATCTCTCCTCATCCCATCCCTTTCCTCCAGCATCTCTCCTCATCCCATTCCTTCCTCCAGCATCTCTCCTTATCCCATTTTTCCTCTTGCATCCCTTCCTCCAGCATCTCTCCTTATCCCATCCCTTCCTCCAGCATCTCTCCTCATCCCATCCCTTTCCTCCAGCATCTCTCCTCATCCCATTCCTTCCTCCAGCATCTCTCCTTATCCCATTTTTCCTCTTGCATCCCTTCCTCCAGCATCTCTCCTTATCCCATCCCTTTCCTCCAGCATCTCTCCTCATCCCATTTCTTCCTCCAGCATCTCTCCTTATCCCATCCCTTCCTCCAGCATCTCTCCTTATCCCATCCCTTCCTCCAGCATCTCTCCTTATCCCATCCCTTCCTCCAGCATCTCTCCTCATCCCATCCCTTCCTCCAGCATCTCTCCTTATCCCATCCCATCCCTTCCTCCAACATCTCTCCTCATCCCATTCCTTTCCTCCAACATCTCTCCTCATTCCATTCCTTTCCTCCAACATCTCTCCTCATCCCATTCCTTCCTCCAGCATCTCTCCTCATCGGATCCTGACCTGATAGGATGGGGATGTAGGGGTAAATAAATTGATCTATATATTAGAGCCCCATATAGTTCCTGGAACTGTCCTAAAACCAGTGGTTTGATAAGGTGGGGTGCATCGAGATATAAAGGTGTAGGATGCAGTAAATAGGCTCATTCAGACCAAATTACTGTAGAGAAATATATGCACATGCATGACATTGAATGAGTTTTTTTCACGAGTGTCCATTTTAGGGCAACAACACTATGAAGCCAACATTGGCATCTGGTGTTCAGTCCTCATGTCATCTGTTGCTTGCTACAGAAGCATAAAATGAGCTGAAGGGATTTCATGGCTTGGTCTCCGTCTCAAATGGCACCCTACTTCATTTGTAGTGAACTACTTTTTCACACAGGGCT
Source organism: Oncorhynchus keta (assembly GCF_023373465.1). Taxonomy (NCBI): domain Eukaryota; kingdom Metazoa; phylum Chordata; class Actinopteri; order Salmoniformes; family Salmonidae; genus Oncorhynchus; species Oncorhynchus keta. Next base: position 14,011,409 of record NC_068450.1, on the reverse strand, counting down.
CTGGTCAAACGTAGTGCACTATATAGTGAATAGGGAATCATTGGGACACATCCTTGCAGTGCCTCCCTGTTGATTGCGTGCCAAATCTGTTCTTGTTAAGACATTCTGCTGACATGAATATGATGTGGAAGCTTCACCCAGAGACTTACGAGTTCAGACAGGCAGATACTCCTCAGATTACATGCGTCTATTGTGATCTCAACACTAAACATGACATGGAGAACATGGCTGACGCAAAGAATTACGATCAAGCCCAACCCAGACCTCTGGGGGATCAGCCTTTTTTGACGCCAGGTAAGACCCTGCTTATTAGAGACACACAGTACTGTACAATAGTACAGTAGAATGGTACTGTAGAATACTGTAGAATATTACTGTAGAATGGTACTGTAGAATATTACTGTAAAATTGTACTGTAGAATATTACTGTAAAATTGTACTGTAGAATATTACTGTAAAATTGTACTGTAGAATATTACTGTAAAATTGTACTGTAGAATATTACTGTAAAATTGTACTGTAGAATATTGCTGTAGCAGTGGAGGCTCCTCAGAAGAGGAAGGGGAGGACCATCCTCCTCAGTGAAATTTCATAAAAATGTTAATTGTGAAATACCAAAATGGCACCAATGTATTGATAAAAACACACTGTTTCGTAATAAAGGTCTATATTAACTTCAACAGCACTCTCTGGGGTAGCACCATGGTGTAGCTGGAGAACAACTACCTTCTATCGTCCACTGGGTACAGTGACGTCAGTACAAAACTTAGAAGGCTGGAGGCCTTACCCTCTTCCATAGACCTACATGATTATTATGACCACTTCCTGAGGACGACGATATTGGGCTTTTGCAGTATGAACTGACATGTTGTCCATCCAATCATAGGATTAGAATCAGAGGGGGGTTCTATGTGGTTAGAATATTTGTGAGTTGTTGATATTATTGGATACAGTTTGAAAAGGGATAGTTGAGCAATTTTGGGATATTATTGAATTCAAATTAGTTTATTCAGATTACAGGAGACTGAGGAGGTAAATTATAAATTGTTTTATTGGATTTAGAACTTTATCTTTGTGTCCAGTTAGTGTAATTTATTTAAATTTGCCTTGTTATCTTCAATAGCAGTGGCCAGCTAGCTAACGCTACCAGCTCCAGTGTGCAGTTTTTGAGGCCAACGCTACTGAAAATGTTGTTGACTTTTTGTTGAAGAACACTTTCATTCTCTGGGGTACGCAGAACAGGTGTGAATTAAAAGCGAGGGTCGACCTCTGCCTGAGAGGAGTTTCATGAAGACAGTTGAAAAGGTGAGGGCGTTCAATACCACCTGGTATCAAACGTATAGACAGGGAGCCTTTCATCAAGCTTGTATTGCTGGGTTTACCTGATTTTAGGAAATTCTGAGCCTTGGGCGAATGGTGGGTACAGTGACCCGAAGAATATTGATCGTTCAGCTAAACGGCAAAACAAAAGCAAGGAGCATATAAATACCCACATCAGAGTCCAGCTTCTGGGAAAAAGCTGCATCGATTGTGACGTAGATCTGCGTATTCAAGCTGCGCAACACAGTGAGAAATGACAGGGATGTTCTCTAGCGTTTTAACACCACGACGTTTCGGGGCATATGCAAGAATAGGCTTTTAGAGGACATGACGAGAGGGATAGTTCAGCCAACAAGGGCTACTATTAGGAGCTTGCAGCGATAATTACGCGTTATGATGCCTTTATTTGTTGAACTTTCAACGGTGTTTTCAGAATGATTTGATAGCATCCATCGCATCATCCATTAAAAGTTAGATTAAAGAGAGAGGTTGACGCAGTGCGTTTTTTAACACACGCACCCAAGTAGGCTTTCCACTTTCCTCCGGTATTTATTTAGCAAAGATGATAACACATAATCACTCTGGACAGACACAAGCAAAAACTCATTACATACATGTAAATGTTGCAGCAGTCTATGCTACACCTAAACATGAGAGATCTGACATGTTGTATGGGATGAAAACGAGACAACTTTTCAGTCTGATCAACTGTAGGCTCCTAATAAGAGCAGCTGTATACAGCCTCTGCGCCCTGTCCATCTGGTCAGGGTAACTAATTGGTAACGTTGTGTATTTATAGTCCATTTGTGTGTCAGGAGGAGAATGTGATCTAAATTGGGCTGTCTAGGAAGCCTATATGTTTTCAATCCAAAACGAATCAATCAACATCAGTGATGAAAGATGTTAGTTCATCTTTTGCAAGGCCTCAAAAAAGTTGTATATACCAGAGCTGCAAGAAAAGTTCTATATATTTTTGAAATAATGTTGCGACTGTTTGTGAGAATGCCAACAGGTGTGGTTCCCATGCGGAAAATATTCTATTGGGGAAAGGTTCCCGTGGGGGTTGCCATGGAAGCCAAGATAGAGAGTTTGGTGTGTGTGTGTGTGTGTGTGTGTGTGTGTGTGTGTGTGTGTGTGTGTGTGTGTGTGTGTGTGTGTGTGTGTGTGTGTGTGTGTGTGTGTGTGTGCTCAAACACACATGCATGTGGGGGTCTGGGAGAGAAAGTGTGTCCATCATGTGCCTGAACTCAATGTTCTACACTAATTGTAGTCTCACCCATTCATTTCTAATGACCGGTCATTTTGACTAGGAACACCACAGGTGTACAGAAGTTAAATAAAACACCCAAAATGTAATGAAAATCATCTAAATGTATTTTGTGTGTTCAGATGCCCCATGTGGACAACGTCATGGAACCTTATGACAATCAGATTAAATAAACTACATTTTTCAGAGAGAAAACTTGTAAATCGGTCCAATTTGACCGGAACAGGAGGGTTAAATGATAAGGAAAAACTCTTGCCCCAGAGGGTACAAATTGCCCCCCAACTCTGGGACCTATGTTGCCACCAGTCTGACCCCTCTGGGACCTGCCACCAGTCTGACCACTCTGGGACCTATGTTGCCACCAGTCTGACCACTCTGGGACCTATGTTGCCACCAGTCTGACCACTCTGGGACCTATGTTGCCACCAGTCTGACCACTCTGGGACCTATGTTGCCACCAGTCTGACCACTCTGGGACCTATGTTGCCACCAGTCTGACCACTCTGGGACCTATGTTGCCACCAGTCTGACCACTCTGGGACCTATGTTGCCACCAGTCTGACCCCTCTGGGACCTGCCACCAGTCTGACCACTCTGGGACCTATGTTGCCACCAGTCTGACCACTCTGGGACCTATGTTGCCACCTGTCTGACCACTCTGGGACCTATGTTGCCACCAGTCTGACCACTCTGGGACCTATGTTGCCACCAGTCTGACCACTCTGGGACCTATGTTGCCACCAGTCTGACCACTCTGGGACCTATGTTGCCACCAGTCTGACCACTCTGGGACCTATGTTGCCACCAGTCTGACCACTCTGGGACCTATGTTGCCACCAGTCTGACCACTCTGGGACCTATGGTGCCACCAGTCTGACCACTCTGGCACCTATGTTGCCACCAGTCTGACCACTCTGGGACCTATGTTGCCACCAGTCTGACCACTCTGGGACCTATGTTGCCACCAGTCTGACCACTCTGGGACCTATGTTGCCACCAGTCTGACCCCTCTGGGACCTATGTTGCCACCAGTCTGACCACTCTGGGACCTGCCACCAGTCTGACCACTCTGGGACCTATGTTGCCACCAGTCTGACCACTCTGGGACCTTTGTTGCCACCAGTCTGACCACTCTGGGACCTATGTTGCCACCAGTCTGACCACTTGGGACCTTTGTTGCCATCAGTTATCATCAGGTATGTGGATGATCAGGGCTTTATTCAGTAATTTTTCTTGGGTGACTTTCACATCAAATCAAATTTTATTTGTCACATACACATGGTTAGCAGATGCTTGTGCTTCTAGTTCTGACAGTGCAGTAATATCTAACATGTAATATAACAATTCCACAACAACTACCTAATACACAGAAATCTAAAGGGATGGAATAAGAATATGTACATATGAGGCTGATTAGATGAGCGATGACCTTGAAGTGGCATAGGCAAGATGCAATAGATGGTATTAAATACAGTATATACATATGAGATGAGTAATGTAAGATATGTAAACATTATGAAAGTGGCATTATTAAAAGTGACAAGTGATCCATTTATTAAAGTGGCCAATGATTTCAAGTCTGTATCTAGGCAGCAGGCTCTCTGTGTAAGTGATGGCTGTTTAACAGTCTTATGGCCTTGAGATAGAAGCTGTTTTTCAGTCTCTCGATCCAGAGCTTTGATGTACTGACCTCGCCTTCTGGATGGTATTGGGGTGAACAGGTAGTGGCTCGGGTGGCTGTTGTCCTTGATAATCTTTTGGCCTTCCTGTGACATCGGGTGCTGTAGGTGTCCTGGGGGAAGGTAGTTTGCCCCTGGTGATGCGCTGTGCAGATACACCACCCTCTGGATAGCCTTGCTGTTGAGGGTGGTGCTGTTGACTCCGGACCAGGCGGTGATACAGCCTAACAGGAGGCTCTCAGTTGTGCATATGTTAAAGTTTATGAGGTTTTAGGTGACAAACCAAATTTCTTCAGTTGTTTCCTACCTTCACCACCTGGCGCGGCCCGTCAGAAAGTTCTGGACCCAATTGCACAAGGCGGGGTTGAGACCCAGGGCCTCAAGCTCTAATGATGAGCTTGGAGGGTACTATGGTGTTGAATGGTGACCTATAGTCAAAGAACAGCATTCTTACATAGGCATTCCTCTTGTCCAGATGGGATAGGGCAATGTGCAGTGTGATTGCTTCTGTGGACCTGTGGGCGGTATGCAAACTGAAGTGGGTCTAGGAAATGGCTGAGGTAAGGTGGAGGTGATATGATCCTTGACTAGTCTCTCAAAACACATTAACATTGACAGACATGTCAAAGTGGGCGGTAGTCATTTAGTTCAGTTATCTTTGCCTTCTTGGGTACACAAACAATGGTGGCCATCTTGAAGCACGTGGGGAGAGCAGACTGGTATCCTGAAGCCTGATTAAATGATGTCCGTAAGCACACTGAGCCAGCTGGTCTGCACCTGAGGACGCGGCTAGGGATGCCGTCTGGGCCAGCAGCCTTGCGAGGTTAACACGTTAAAATGTCTTACTGGCGTTGGCCACAGAGAAGGAGAGAGTGGCCCGCAGTCCTTGGTAGCGGGCCGCATCAGTGGTGCTGTACTATCCTCAAAGAAGGCAAATAAGGTGTTTAGTTTGTCTGGAAGCAAGACGTCGGTGTCCGTGACGTGGCTGGTTTTCGTTTTGTAGTCCGTGATTGTAGACCCTGCCACATACGTCTAGTGTCTGAGCCATTGAATTGCGACTCCACTTTGTCCATGTACCATCATTTTCATTGTTTGATTGCCTTTCAGAGGGAATAACTACACTGTTTATATTTGGCCATATTCCCAGTCATATTTCCATGGTTAAATACGGTGGTTCGCGCTTTCAGTTTTGCGTGAATGTCGCCATCTATCCACGGTTTCTGGTTAGAATAGGTTTTAATAGTTACAGTGGGCTCAACATCTCCAATGCACTTCCTTATTACCTCACTCACCGAATCAGCATATAAATCAATGTTATTCTCTGAGGCTGCCCGGAACATTTCCCAGTCCGCGTGATCAAAACAATCTTGAAGTGTGTCTTCCGATTGGTTGGACCAGCATTGAATGGTTCTTGTCACGGGTACGTCCTGTTTGAGTTTCAGACTATAGGACCGTGGGAACAAATAGAGTCGTGGTCTGATTTGCCGAAGGGACGGGTCTTGTATGCATCACGGACATTATAGTAGCAGTGGTCTAGTGTACTGTCTGTGAGAGTGCTACAATCAATGTGCTGATAGAATTTAGGTAGCCTTGTTCTCAATTGTTCTTTATTAAAATCCTCAGCTACAATAAATGCAGCCTAAGGATATATGGTTTCCAGTTTACATAGAGTCCAGAGAAATTCCTTGAGGGCCATCGTGGTATCTGCTTGAGGGGGGATATATACAGCTGTGACGATAACTGAGAATTCTCTTGGGGGATAATATGGTGGGCATTTGATTGTAAGGAATTCTAGGTTAGATGAACAAAAATACTTGAGTTCCTGTATGTTGTTATGAGTACACCATGAGTCATTAATCTTGAAGCATACACCTTCTACTTCCCTGAGATATGTTTATTTCTGTCGGCGCATTGTATGAAGAAGCCCGGTGGCTGTACCGACTCCGACAACGTATCCCGAGTGAGCCATGTTTCTGTGAAACAGAGAATGTTACAATCTCTGATGTCTCTCTAGAAGGCAACCCTTGCCCTAATTTCGTCTACCTTGTTGTCTAGAGGCTGGACATTGGCGAGTAATATACTCGGAAGCTATGGGTGGTGTGCATGCCTTCGAAGTCTGACCAGGAGGCCGCTCCGTCAACCTCTTCTGAGGCATTGTTGTTTTGGGTCGGCCTCTGGGATTAGATCCAATGTCCTGGGTGGTGTTCAAACAAGGATCTGCCTAGGGAAAGTCGTATTCCTGGTCGTAACATTGGTAAATGGAAGTTGCTCTTATAGCCAATAGTTCTTCCCGGCTGCATGTAATTACACTTAAAATCTTCTGGACTGACAATGTATGAAATAATAGATAATAATAAATTGAAATACTGAATAGTTTCCTAAGGACTCGAGGCGAGGCGACTGTCTCTGTCGGCACCATCCTTTATCTTTTGACATGTCAAAGTGGGCGAGTTTTGTGAATTTCAAGATGTAGGTTTGACGTGCTGTTCAAACCTACGATGGTGCAGCTGTAATGTGCTATTTGTATCTACAGCTAAGTCCCCTCCTGTTGCCTGATTAAGAGGTGATGACCACTCCACTACCATTGGCAACTCTCTCCTGACATGAACTGAATGTTTCCCCTCCTAGCACTGTGAGTACCCCTATCAATTTTCTCTCATTACTGTATGTAGAGTCAATCACACACACAAACACAATCACATTATTACACATCAATGATTTGACTCCTTGCTTGGACTAACTCAATCTTAGACAAAAGAGCTAACTGTGTAGTGTGTTGTGTTATTGCTTTTTGTATTCCCAGTCAAATCCTGTCCTGAAGTCAAGTCTCTGAACACCTCAACTCATGCCTCATACCCTCATTCAAACGCTGCTGTGGTCCCTCCCAACACGGTGTAAGTAGCCCTCTCATTCCCATTCCCCAAAATATTGTACTATAAATGTCTTTATTACAGTTTTTTCCAACTGCTTACACACGTTTTCAAAACTGTCTCCTTTTTTTCAAAACTCTACACACAATTCCCAAAACTGCACACACAAAATGCTAAATGCCTCACATCTCCTTCAAAATGTAACACTGCATTCAAAATGCCTCACATCTCCTTCAAAATGTAACACTGCATTCAAAATGACATAAACACATGTCAGGAGGAAGCATTTGCATCAGATGGCAAACACTGCTTTCATAATAGTACATGTCTGGATACACCATGTAAACTCTGTTATTCTAAATCTAAAAAGCTCTTTGGTCTTTCTCATATGGCGTATCCAACCTTATATCTACATTTCACTACAATGTTCTACAGTGAAAGTAATCTACTGAGAGGGGTAACAAGTACACTGTTAACACCAATGCAATGTAGAAACAGAAAATATTTATTCGGCCAAACATTACTGTTGTATACAGTAGCATACAACAAAACCATAAACATATGTCCCCCAAAAAGTATTCTTTAGAATACAGTAAAGAACCTCTATGTCCCCACATGGGGGTATCCCTAGACGAGAGTCAAGGAATTGTCCCCAGGGGGCAGTCACCAGTGCTAAGCTACCCTTCATCTCTTCTCCGGCCTGGGTCTGGCCACAATACTTCGTCCACATCACAAGAAACGTTTTCTTTGCCAAACATGGAGGAAAGTATCTCCTAGCATGGCGTATCCAACCTTTGACAGAGGCACTTTCCAGTGCCGCGACGAGAATAATTCCTCTATGGGATTTAGAAAAGGTGAATATGGGGGTAGGTACAAAACTACAAATTGTGGATGGGTGGCAAACCGGTTTTGGACCAAAACAGCCCGGAGAAAACTAACATTGTCCCATAAAACCACAAATCTAGCAGGCTCCTGATCTGGATCAGGGACAAGCATTGTGTAAATTGCATCCAGAAAAGTGAGCATATGGCCGGTGTTGTACGGACCCAGTGTGGCATTGTGATGGAGAACCCCGTTTTGAGTGATGGCAGCACACATAGTTATATTACCCCCACGCTGTCCGGGGACATTGGTAAATGCCCTCTGTCCTATTACATTTCTTCCGCGGCGCCTGGTTTTGGTGAGGTTGAAGCCAACCTCATCCACATAAATAAATTCCTGGCGAATTACATGGGCATCCAGCTCCAATACTCTCTGTAACAGACAAAAGGATATACAGATGAGTAAATATGGTCTGAGGTACTGGAAGTAGTGTTGCATACATACCTCTACAAAGACATGTCACATATTCTTGACTGTCAGAGTTTCTCTCAAATGGCACCTTGTAAAGTTGTTTCATCGTCACTCGGTGCCGTTGGAGGATGCGTTGTGTGGTCGACAGGCTTACAGCATTGATGTTGTTAAATATGGTGTCATTCTTCAAGATATGCTCTCTTATCTCTCGAATCATACTGTAATTGCATTGTTGGCCAAACCCATATTTATAATTGCAAGTCTCTTGTACATCTGTAAACAAGCGTCCTCGTCCTCCATGATGTCTTTTCCTTTCCACTCTGTACAGAATTCAAACACAGTATGTGTTCAGCATAGGAACTGTAAACAATGTACAAAAAAATGTAGTACAGCATGATAACCAACCTCATTCATTCAATGCAGTGCAGTAAATGGATGGCTTAGAGTTACAAATGTGTATGCAATACTATGCAGTCGTACGTATTTTATAGTACATTACTGTAATGCTAAAATAGTCATTATATAGTTGCATACCTGTTCTCATTTCTGAAGGTTCGAATTATGGACGCCACTGTAAATCGACTCAAGTTGGGCTGGACTCTCAGTCCAGCCTCTCTCAGCCTCTCTCAGCCTCTCTCAGCCTCTCAGCCTCTCAGCCTGCCTCTCTCAGTCAAACCGTGGTTGATCACATGATCAACAAGTGTTGCCCTAATCTCATCAAAGATGGCTCTCCTTCCTTCTCTTCTTTGCCCTCGTCCTCTTCTTCCTCTTCCTCCTACTCCTCTTGCTCTCTGTCCATTGTTGGCATCCATTGTTCAAAACAGGTAATCTGACCTACGACCTATTTATAGGCCTATACTACAGTAAAGCAGTGATTGGTTAGTGATCAGTTAAGCTATTAGTGTTTGCACATGTTTGCACATGTGAGGAGTGTGTGTGGTGAATAAGTGTAGCATTTTGATTGGTTGTGTTTGGAAAAGGAAAGCAAGTCCCTTCCTGTTCGATTTTTGTGTTTTAGGTAGAGAATTGTGTGTAGTGTTTTGAAAAAAGTGTTTCATGCAATTGACAACTGAGTCAAAGGCTGAGAAATAGCTAATGGTTTTGGATATTTGGTGTGAAATAGCTTATGGTTTTGGATGTTTGGTGAAAAATAGCTTATGGTTTTGGATATTTGGTGAGAAATAGCTTATGGTTTTGGATATTTGGTGAGAAATAGCTTATGGTTTTGGATATTTGGTGTGCAGTTTTGCACTTTATGTGAGAGGTTTCAAAAATTGTGTGACATGAAAAGATTTTGTGTGTAAGCAGCCTATATATACAGTGCCTTGCGAAAGTATTCGGCCCCCTTGAACTTTGCGACCTTTTGCCACATTTCAGACTTCAAACATAAAGATATAAAACTGTATTTTTTTGTGAAGAATCAACAACAAGTGGGACACAATCATGAAGTGGAACGACATTTATTGGATATTTCAAACTTTTTTAACAAATCAAAAACTGAAAAATTGGGAGTGCAAAATTATTCAGCCCCTTTACTTTCAGTGCAGCAAACTCTCTCCAGAAGTTCAGTGAGGATCTCTGAATGATCCAATGTTGACCTAAATGACTAATGATGATATAAGCAGTTCTGCGCCTATACTGTGGATCTCCCATCCTCCTACATTTTTCACGTCACTAGCCTCCACTGTAAGGTAGAATAGTACTGTAGAATAAGTAATTAAAGCATTTATGAAGGTTACTGTTTGTAAGACAGAGAGGGGCTGTTGGAAATGGTACAAAAAGAGCGTCCTTTTCACACTTGACATCCAATTTGTCTTGTTTTTCCAGAAGTGGCTTTCATGATTCACGGATTTAAAGCCCAGAGAGATAAGAGGGGAGGATGTGACAGCTGGCGTGTGTGTGTGTGTGTGTGTGTGTGTGTGTGTGTGTGTGTGTGTGGTTGTGTGTGTGGTTATATGTGTGTGGTTGTGTGTGGTTGTATGTGTGTGGTTGTGTGTGTGTGGTTGTGTGTGTGGTGTGTGTGTGTGTGGTTGTGTGTGTGTGGTTGTGTGTGGTTGTGTGTGTGTGGTTGTGTGTGGTTGTGTGTGGTTGTGTGTGTGTGTCTGCTTTTGAAAAGAACAAACATCAGAATCCTAGGCGTGTTTAATCTCCACCTCCTAAATCATCCTCACCAGCTGTGAGATCATGAGTGTGTCTGTAATCCTAACCTTACCCCGTAACCCTTACCCTAAACCTAACCCTTAAACCTAACTCCTAACCCTAACTGACAAGGTAAAAATATGTCGTTTTTGCCCCTGAGCAAGGCAGTTAACCCACTGTTCCCCTGAGCAAGGCAGTTAACCCACTATTCCCCGTGGATGTGGATTATGGCAACCCCCCGCACCTCTCTGATTCAGAGGGTTAAATGCGGAAGGCACATGTAGGTTGAAGGCATCCTCACTCTAAACCTGACCCCTGTGCTTAAAATAGCCTTTGTCCACGAGGGAGAATTTTCCTTGATTTACTTTTGGGGACTTTTCGGCCCCAATGAGGACAGAAGATGAAGATGAAGATCAGACAGACAGATAGACAGACAAACCAGCTGGCAACTGTCTACAATGGCATTTTCAAACTCTCCCTGACTTAGTCTGTAATACCTACACATTTCAAGCAGATCACCATAGTCCCTGTGCCCAAGAATGCCAAAATAACCTGTCTAAATGACTATCGCCCTGTAGCACTCACATCTGTAGCCATGAAATGCTTTGAAAGGCTGGTCATGGTTTATATCTTCACCATTATCACAGACACCCTAGACCCACTTCAATTTACATACCGCCCCAACAGATCCACAGATGGCGCAATCTCTATTGCTCTTAACACCTATGTGAGAATGCTATTCATTGACTACAGCTCAGTATTCAACACCATAGTGCCCTCAAAGCTCATCACTAAGCTAAGGACCCTGGGACTAAACACCTCCCTCTGAAACTGGATCCTGGACTTCCTGATGGGCCCCCCCCAGGTGGTGAGGGTAGTTAACAACACATCCACCACACTGACCTTCAACACAGGGCCCATCAGGGGTACGTGCTTAGTCCCCGCCTGCACTCCTTGTTCATTTACATCAGAGGGGCCATGCATTTTTACTGTTCACACACACACACACACACACACACACACACACACACACACACACACACACACACACACACACACACACACACACACACACACACACACACACACACACACCTTTTTTTCCCCACGCACCATTGGTTAGAGCCTGTAAGTAAGCATGTAAGTAAGGTCTGCACCTGTTGTATTCGGCACACGTGACAAATAAACTTTGATTTGATTTGAGAACTCCAACACCATCATTAAGTTTGCTTGACGACATGACAGAGGTCACCGACGACGATGAGACAGCCTATAGGGAGGAAGTCAGAAACATAGGGCTGATTCACATTGACAGGGCTGTAGTGGAGAGGGTTGAGAGCTTCAAGTTTCTCAGTGTCCACATTACTAAGGATCTATCTTGGTCCACACACACCAACACAGTCATGAAGAGGGTACGACGACTCCTCTTCCCCCTCAGGAGGCTGAAAAGATTTGGCATGGGCCCTCAGATCCTTAAAAAGCTCCACAGCTGCACAACTGAGAGCATCTTGACTGGCTGCATCACCGCTTGGTATGGCAACTGCTTGACATCCCACCCTAAGGAGCCACAGAGAGTATTGCGTACCGCCTAGTACATCACTGGGGACGAACTCTGCCATCCAGGACATCTATATCAAGTGGTGTCAGAAGAAAGCCCTAAAAATTGCAAAAGACTCCTTTACATGTTGGGTTTTACAGCACTGACTGTCCTATAGCTAAATAACTGTAACGTGTGGAGAGCAGTGAAATGCTGAGGAGGTAGTGGAGGATGTAAGATTAGTAGCTCCCAACCAACTCTCTCTCCTTCCCCGACCCAACCAACTCTCTCTCCTCCACCGACCCAACCAACTGTCTCTCCTCCACCGACCCAACCAACTCTCTCTCCTCCACCGACCCAACCAACTCTCTCTCCTCCCCCGACCCAACCAACTCTCTCTCCTCCACCGACCCAACCAACTCTCTCTCCTCCCCCACCGACCCAACCAACTCTCTCTCCTCCACCGACCCAACCAACTCTCTCTCCTCCCCCGACCCAACCAACTCTCTCTCCAACCCAACCCACTATCTCTCCTCCCCCGACCCCACCAACTCTCTCTGGATAGCAGGCTAGCTAGCTGGATAGCAGGCTAGCTAGATGGTTCAAGTCAGGTAGCTGTATAGCAGGCTAGCTAGATGGTTCAAGTCAGGTAGCTGTATAGCAGGCTAGCTAGATGGTTAGAGTCAGGTAGCTTGGATAGCAGGCCAGCTAGATGGTTAGAGTCAGGTAGCTGGATATTAGGCTAGCTAGATGGTTCAAGTCAGGTAGCAGGATAGCAGGCTAGCTAGATGGTTAGAGTCAGGTAGCTGGATAGTAGGCCCCGGACTGGAGACCGTCGCTGGAGGCTCCGGACTGGAGACCGTCGCTGGAGGCTCCGGACTGGGGACCGTCGCTGGAGGCTCCGGACTGGGGACCGTCGCTGGATGCTCCGGACTGGGGACCGTCGCTGGATGCTCCGGACTGGGGACCGTCGCTGGATGCTCCGGACTGGGGACCGTCGCTGGATGCTCCGGACTGGGGACCCTCATTGCAGGACCCGGACTGGAGACCGTCGCTGGAGGCTCCGGACTGGGGACCGTCGCTGGAGGCTCCGGACTGGGGACCGTCGCTGGAGGCTCCGGACTGGGGACCGTCGCTATAGGCTCCGGACTGGGGACCGTCGCTGGAGGCTCCGGACTGGGGACCGTCGCTGGATGCTCCGGACTGGGGACCGTCGCTGGAGGCTCCGGACTGGGGACCGACACTGGAGGCTTCCTGCCATGGATCCTCACTGGAGGCTTCGTGCCATGGATCATCACTGGAAGCTTCGTGCCATGGATCATCACTGGAGGCTTCGTTCGTGCAGCAGGCACAGGACTCACCAGGCTGGGGAGACACACAGGAGGCCTGGTCCGTGGAGCAGGCACCGGATACACTGTGCGTAGATCTGGCGCTGGATATACTGGGCCGAGGAGGCGCACTGGAGGTCTGGGGCGTAGAGCTGGCACCACCCTTCCTGGATGGATGCTCACCCTAGCCCGGCAACTTCGGGGTGCTGTTTTTGCGTAGGGTGTAGGGTTTAACAATGTAATGAAATGCACAATACAGGGACGTTCCAACAATAGGATGAGCTTCTGGAGTCCTGCATGGCTCAGTTGGTAGAGGATGGTGCTTGTACCACTGGGTTGTGGATTCAATTCCCTGGTCAATTGTATGTAGCATGAATGTCAGTTGCTTTATCTGCTAAATGTCATATTATTCAAATTGAATCCCTGTACCGTGTGTCACATGCAGAAAACCAAGTTCAGGCTGAAAACAACTATTTAGGAGAAAAAGCCTGAAGCTAGTTTCATTAGGATGCCCGACTGATAGTTTAGCAGTGCCTCTCTCTCTCTCTCTCTCTCTCTGTCTCTCTCTGTCTGTCTCTGTCTGTCTCTGTCTCTGTCTCTGTCTCTGTCTCTGTCTCAAAAACTGAAAATTAAGGTTTATGATATAAAAACACCCAGGTAGCAGGTAATAGCAGCTAGATGTACAGATCTCTCAATAGGCCACAGATTAGCAACACACACACCCCAGGAATGTTATGATAAATCCATGAAAACAAAACAGTAATTAGTAACCCACCTCACCTATTAATAACGTACAGTGTATTCTTCAGGGTCCTGTTGCTGTCTGCTGTTGTCTGTATTCATATTAGCCAACCATATGAGCGAGTGTGTGTGTGTGTGTGTGTGTGTGTGTGTGTGTGTGTGTGTGTGTGTGTGTGTGTGTGTGTGTGTGTGTGTGTGTGTGTGTGTGTGTGTGTGTGTGTGTGTGTGTGTGTGTGTGTGTGTGTGTGTGTGTGTGTGTGAGATACTACGATGTAATGACATTTTCACACAACTGCGTTGAGGAGTCATAGAAAATATCCATTTGGAATGACAAATGCCGGCTTTGTTTTGCCTCTAAACCGTTTCTTGGAGGAGATATTGAACCATACGTCACAGTAATGGGAGTTACTGTCAACACCCGTCACACACACCTATATCCTGTAATATTAAAGGGTTTTCATAATACTATTTACTCAGTATCTTTTCTCCATATTTTCTGCAGATGGAAGTCAATGTGACACACATTCTCTGTCTCTGTCTCTGTCTCTGTGTCTCTGTGTCTCTGTCTCTCTGTCTCTCTCTGTCTCTGTCTGTCTCTGTGTCTCTGTGTCTCTGTGTCTCTGTGTCTCTGTGTCTCTGTCTCTCTGTGTCTCTGTCTCTCTGTGTCTCTGTCTCTCTGTCTCTGTGTCTCTGTCTCTGAAAAACTGAAAATTAAGGTTTATTGTATCAAAACACCCAAGTAGCAGGTAATAGCAGCTAGATGTACAGACCTCTCAATAGGCCACAGATTAGCAACACCCCCAGAAGTGTTGTGATAAATCCATGAAAACAAAACAGTAATTAGTAACCCACCTCACCTATTAATAACGTACAGTGTATTCTTCAGGGTCCTGTTGCTGTCTGCTGTTGTCTGTATTCATATTAGCCAACCATGTGAGCGAGTGTGTGTGTGTGTGTGTGTGTGTGTGTGTGTGTGTGTGTGTGTGTGTGTGTGTGTGTGTGTGTGTGTGTGTGTGTGTGTGTGTGTGTGTGTGTGTGTGTGTGTGTGTGTGTGTGTGTGTGTGTGTGTGTGTGATACTACGATATTATGATACTACGATACAAAGATAAAATGATACTACAATACTACAATATTATGATACTACGACATTATGATACTACGATATCATGATACTATGATACTCCAGCCCAGATCATACTGAAGCCTCAGACAGTTTCTAATGAATGGGAAATGGGAGATCTGGACCAGTGTTTCCCAACCAGTGGTACTAGGACCCCTGGCAGTACCCGGCCTATCCACAGCGGGAACTTTAGAAGACTCACGAGGGGATACTTCAGGGGTACTTGTACTTGGTGGTATATGAACTGAAAAAGGTTGGGAACCACTGTCCTAGACTACACCATGCCTTAAGGAGCTGCCTTGTGCGTTGTAAGTAGTTATACTGTACTGCTTCATCCATCAGTAACGTGTATTACCTGAGATTCTTCCTACCCAGTCTCATGAGCGACAGCAAAACAAAGGCGAACGTTCATCACCAAATGTTGATCTTCGGCCCGGTTATATGAAATCCTGTACCTCAGGAGAAACGGTAATAAAAAACATCAACATGTAATGACATTTTCTTCTGAAACATTTTCACACACAAGTGTGTTGAGGAGTCATAGAAAATATCCATTTGGAATGACAAATGGCGGCTTTGTTTTGCCTCTAAACCGTTTCTTGGAGGAGATATTGAACCATACGTCACAGTAATGGGAGTTACTGTCAACACCCGTCACACACACCTATATCCTGTAATATTAAAGGGTTTTCATAATACTATTTACTCAGTATCTTTTCTCCATATTTTCTGCAGATGGAAGTCAATGTGACACACACACACACACACACACACACACACACACACACACACACACACACACACACACACACACACACACACACACACACACACACACACACACACACACACACACACACACACACACACACACACACACACACACACAGTGCAGATCTCTCAACGGCTCTGAGAGATAAAGAACTCATATTTACTACGTTGACTGGAGCCGTATTGACATGTTTTGAACTTCAAGTGTTGCAGCAGGTAGCCTAGTGTTTAGAGCGTTGGGCTCGTAACCGGAAGGTTGCACGATCGAATCTCCCAGCTGACAAGGTAAAAAATCTGCTGTTCCGCCCCTGAACAAAGCACTTAACCCACTGTTCCTTGGCCGTCATTGAAAATAAGAATTTGTTCTTAAACTGACTTGCCTAGTTAAATAAAGGTAAAAAAAAAAAAAAAAAATCAATATGACAAACTCGCCTTCAGCATTGTCCACTTCACAACATATTCTTATGCCAGTGGTCACGTTTCTCTGACAGACATTGTTCCTGCCTCTTGTAAATGTAAAGTCTAAGGATGGCATCCTGTGCACTTCTTTTCCCCCATGTGTGTGTGTGTAATAGATCCTATGTGTAGCTGGCGTAGAGAGTCAGGCGCAGGACAGCAGATATGAGTAATCAACGTACTTTTACTCAAAATGTCAAATATACAAAGTAACAAATACACGCACACCATGACAGACCGAAAATACAATAAACAATCACTCACAAAAAACCTTGGGGGAACAGAGGGTTAAATAATGAAACAGTAATTGTGGGATTGAAATGAGGTTTTTAAAACAAAGATGAAACAAATGGAAAATGAAAAGTGGATCGGCGATGGCTAGAAGGCCGGTGACGTCGACCTCCGAACGCCGCCCGAACAAGGAGAGGGACCGACTTCGGCGGAAGACGTGACAGTGTGTGCGTGTATGTGTATATACGTGTGTGGGTGCATTTAAATGAATTCCGCCCCCTGGATCCTATTGGCAGAGGACTGACTGGACCTCTCCAACATGTCCACAGTATCTAAGCAATTTCAATACAGTTCAATGACTCAAAGAAGAGTCTTTAACTACTTAGGTACTTTTTTGAGCTTTCCTAGCTGTGTTGTTGAAAAGCTACAGCAAGCACACTTTTCGTCATTTTGTTTAGAACACAACCCTACATCCCCACCATCACAAAATTACTATTGTTTTTTACGCAATCCAAAAACGGGCCATTATCAAATCAAATCAAATCAAATGTATTTATATAGCCCTTCGTACATCAGCTGATATCTCAAAGTGCTGTACAGAAACCCAGCCTAAAACCCCAAACAGCAAGCAATGCAGGTGTAGAAGCACGGTGGCTAGGAAAAACTCCCTAGAAAGGCCAAAACCTAGGAAGAAACCTAGAGAGGAACCAGGCTATGTGGGGTGGCCAGTCCTCTTCTGGCTGTGCCGGGTGGAGATTATAACAGAACATGGCCAAGATGTTCAAATGTTCATAAATGTTCATGTTATATGGTGTTATGTGGTGTTATGTGGTGTTATGTGGTGTTATGTGGTGTTATGTGGTGTTATGTGGTGTTATGTGGTGTTATGTGGTGTTATGTGGTGTTATGTGGTGTTATGTGGTGTTATGTGGTGTTATGTGGTGTTATATGGTGTTATGTGGTGTTATGTGGTGTTATGTGGTGTTATGTGGTGTTATGTGGTGTTATGTGGTGTTATGTGGTGTTATGTGGTGTTATGTGGTGTTATGTGGTGTTATGTGGTGTTATGTGGTGTTATGTGGTGTTATGTGGTGTTATGTGGTGTTATATGGTGTTATAATAATAATAATGTGGTGTTATGTGGTGTTATGTGGTGTTAAATGGTGTTATGTGGTGTTATGTGGTGTTATGTGGTGTTATATGGTGTTATGTGGTGTTATGTGGTATTATGTGGTGTTATATAGTGTTATGTGGTGTTATGTGGTGTTATATAGTGTTATGTGGTGTTATGTGCTGTTATGTGGTGTTATGTGGTGTTATATGGTGTTATATGGTGTTATGTGGTGTTATGTGGTGTTACCAGGTGTTAAATGGTGTTACGTGGTGTTACCAGGTGTTATGTAGTGTTACAAGGTTTTATGTGGTGTTATGTGGTGTCATGTGGTGTTATGTGGTGTTACAAGGTGTTATGTGGTTTTATGTGGTGTTACCAGGTGTTATGTGGTGTTACAAGGTGTTATGTGGTTTTATGTGGTGTTACAAGGTGTTATGTGGTGTTACCAGGTGTTATGTGGTGTTTATGTGGTGTTACAGGTGTGGTATGTGGTGTTATGTGGTGTTACCAGGTGTTATGTGGTGTTATGTGGTGTTATGTGGTATGTGGTTTTATGTGGTGTTTCAGGTGTTATGTGGTGTTACCAGGTGTTATATGGTGTTATGTGGTGTTACCAGGTGTTATGTGGTGTTACAAGGTGTTATGTGGTGTTACCAGGTGTTATATGGTGTTATATGGTGTTATGTGGTGTTACATGGTGTTATGTGGTGTTACAGGGTGTTATGTGGTTTTATGTGGTGTTACCAGGTGTTATGTGGTATGTGGTTTTATGTGGTGTTTCAAGGTGTTATGTGGTGTTACATGGTGTTATGTGGTGTTATGTGGTGTTACCAGGTGTTATGTGGTGTTATGTGGTGTTACCAGGTGTTATGTGGTGTTATGTGGTGTTACCAGGTGTTATGTGGTGTTACATGGTGTTATGTGGTGTTACAGGGTGTTATGTGGTTTTATGTGGTGTTACCAGGTGTTATGTGGTATGTGGTTTTATGTGGTGTTTCAAGGTGTTATGTGGTGTTACATGGTGTTATGTGGTGTTATGTGGTGTTACCAGGTGTTATGTGGTATGTGGTTTTATGTGGTGTTTCAAGGTGTTATGTGGTGTTACCTGGTGTTATGTGGTGTTATGTGGTGTTACCAGGTGTTATGTGGTGTTATGTGGTGTTACCAGGTGTTATGTGGTGTTATGTGGTGTTACCAGGTGTTATGTGGTGTTATGTGGTGTTACCAGGTGTTATGTGGTGTTACAAGGTGTTATGTGGTGTTACCAGGTGTTATGGTGTTATGTGGTGTTATATGGTGTTATGTGGTGTTAGGTGTTATGTGGTGTTACCAGGTGTTATGTGGTGTTATCTGGTGTTATGTGGTGTTATATGGTGTTATGTGGTTTTATGTGGTGTTAGGTGTTATGTGGTGTATGTGGTGTTATGTGGTGTTATGTGGTGTTACCAGGTGTTATGTGGTGTTACCAGGTGTTATGTGGTGTTACCAGGTGTTATGTGGTGTTATGTGGTGTTACCAGGTGTTATGTGGTGTTATGTGGTGTTACCAGGTGTTATGTGGTGTTACGTGGTGTTATGTGGTGTTACCAGGTGTTATGTGGTGTTACAAGGTGTTATGTGGTGTTATGTGGTGTTACGTGGTGTTACCAGGTGTTATGTGGTGTTACCAGGTGTTATGTGGTGTTACCAGGTGTTATGTGGTGTTACCAGGTGTTATGTGGTGTTATGTGGTGTTATGTGGTGTTACCAGGTGTTATGTGGTGTTATGTGGTGTTACCAGGTGTTATGTGGTGTTACAAGGTGTTATGTGGTATGTGGTTTTATGTGGTCTTACCAGGTGTTATGTGGTGTTACATGGTGTTATGTGGTGTTATGTGGTGTTACAGGGTGTTATGTGGTATGTGGTTTTATGTGGTGTTACCAGGTGTTATGTGGTTTTATGTGGTGTTACCAGGTGTTATGTGGTGTTACCAGGTGTTATGTGGTGTTACCAGGTGTTATGTGGTGTTACAAGGTGTTATGTGGTGTGAGACGAGTCCCTACTTAAACCCACACAGATAATTGAAGAAACTCTTCTCATATCAACTGGATTAGTTCAGTATCAACTTCACTTATGCTAGATAAACACAAGGCATTATTATAAATTCCTTCTTTTGAACATGTCCTGCATTCTTAACCACAAGACCACTGATTGTTAAATCTCATCCAGACTGTTCTATCCAAAGCAATTATCTTGTATTACTACTGACCATGTCCTGAATTCTTAAGTATGCAAATTATTGAGTATGTTTCTGTGGTTTGATATAAAACTCAAGGTATTAGACTCTATAAAACGAAATGATGAGAAATAGTGCATTCGGAAAGTATTCAAACCCCTTCACTTTTTCCACAGTTTGCTACGTTACATCCTTATTCTAAAATGTATTATATCGTTTTTTTCCCCACTCATCAACAACTTCATTAGATTCCACCTGTGGTAAATTCAATTGTTTTGACATGATTAGGAAAGACACACACCTGTCTATATAAGGTTCTACAGTTGACAGTACATGTGAGAGCAAAAACCAAGCCATGAGTTTGAAGGAATAGTCCATAGGATTGTGTCGTGGCACAGATCTGTGGAAGGGTACCAAAAAATGTCTGCAGCATTGAAGGTCCCCAAGATCACAGTTAACCTCCATCATTGTTAAATGGAATACGTTTGGAATCACCAAGACTCTTCCAAGAGCTGCCCCCCTCCGGCCAAACTGAGCAATCGGGGGGAAAGGGCCTTGGTCAGGGAAGTGACCATCAACCCGATGGTCACTCTAACAGAGCTCCAGAGTTCCTCTGTGAAGATGGGAGAACCTTGAACCTTCTCGAAGGACACCCATCTCTGCAGCACTCCACCAATCAGGACTTTATGGTAGTGGCCAGACTGAATCCACTCCTCAGTAAAAGGCAAATTACATTCCGCTTGGGGTTTGCCAAAAGGCACATGCAATGATGTCCTATGAAAAAAACATTGTTTGAAGTAACTGCTTGTTGTTGTAATATCATAAACTGATGAGTCAGTTACTCTTTTAGAGTCATGATTTAAAAATAGAACCACTAAAACAGCCATTTTGACTGCTCATGAATATAAATAGTTATAAACACTTTGTCAGATTCTCAGGTCTGATGAAACCAAGATTGAACTCTTTGGCCAGAATTCCATGCATCATGTCTGTAGGAAACCTGGCACCATCCCTACGGTGAAGCACGGTGATGGCAGCATCATGCTGTGTTTTTCAGCGGCAGGGACTGGGAGAGTAGTCAGGATCAAGGGAAAGATGAACAGAGCAAAGTACAGAGAGATCATTGATGAAAACTTGCTCCAGAGCGCTCAAGACCTCAGACTGAGGCGAAGGTTCACCTTCAATCAGGACAACAACCCTAAGCACACAGCCAATACAACTCAGGTGTGGCTTTGGGACAAGTCTCAAAATGTCCTTGAGTGGCCCAGCCAGAGCCCGAACTTGAACTCAATCAAACATCTCTGGGGAGACCTGAAAATAAATGTGCCGCGATGCTCCCCCATCCAATCTGACAGAGCTTGAGAGGATCTGCAGAGAAGAAGGGGAGACACTCTCCAAATACAGGGATACCAAGCTTGTAGCATCATACCCAAACAGACTTGAGGCTGTAATCGCTGCCAAAGGTGATGAAGATTCTAACATCAACAGTATGTGATATCTAGACATTTAGGAAGAAACAGAGGCGGGATGACTTTAAAAACGGCAGAGTAATAATTGTATTCATGAGCAGTCAAAATGGCTGTTTTAGCGGTTCTAGTGTTTTAAAGCTGGATCATGATTCTAAAAGAGAAACTGACTAATCAGTTTATGATATTACAACAACAAAGCACTTACTTCAAACAATGTTGTTTCCATAGGACATCATTGCATGTGCAATAGAACAGGAAAGCAAACAGTATTATGTATTTTTACCAAGATGCTGGATGCTCGTCTTCTAGATTCATAAACAAAACAAAAACAATATGAAATGTGCCTGGGGTGACCAGTGGCCCTGTTTCACTTAATGTGGATACCAGATATAAACCGTTTTGTATGAGATTTGTCTACCCAGACAGTTTTAGTATAAAACTCCAGACCAGTGTTCTCCAACCTTTTCAAGCATGAGAGCTACTTACATTTTTTTTTAACATGTTTTTTCTAGCTTTCAAATTGGCTCTGTAAAGGCTCTCGTTGGGAGAAGGAGACCAAGGCACACACAGGGCTTACCAGGCTGAAGAGGCATACTGGAGGCCTGGTACGTGGAACAGGAACAGGTCTCACCGGACTGGGGAGATGCACTGGAAGCCTGATGCGTGGAGCAGGCACCGGATACACTGGGCCGTGGAGGAGCACTGGAGGCCTGGTCTATGGAGCAGGCACCGGATACACTGGGCCGTGGAGGAGCACTGGAGGCCTGGTCTATGGAGCAGGCACTGGATACACTGGGCCGTGGAGGAGCACTGGAGGCCTGGTCTATGGAGCAGGCACCGGATACACTGGGCCGTGGAGGAGCACTGGAGGCCTGGTCTATGGAGCAGGCACCGGATACACTGGGCCGTGGAGGAGCACTGGAGGCCTGGTCTATGGAGCAGGCACTGGATACACTGGGCCGTGGAGGAGCACTGGAGGCCTGGTCTATGGAGCAGGCACCCGATACACTGGGCCGTGGAGGAGCACTGGAGGCCTGGTGCATGGAGCAGGCACCGGATACACTGGGCCGTGGAGGAGCACTGGAGGCCTGGTGCATGGAGCAGGCACCGGATACACTGGGCCGTGGAGGAGCACTGGAGGCCTGGTCTATGGAGCAGGCACCGGATACACTGGGCCGTGGAGGAGCACTGGAGGCCTGGTCTATGGAGCAGGCACCGGATACACTGGGCCGTGGAGGAGCACTGGAGGCCTGGTCTATGGAGCAGGCACCGGATACACTGGGCCGTGGAGGAGCACTGGAGGCCTGGTCTATGGAGCAGGCACTGGATACACTGGGCCGTGGAGGAGCACTGGAGGCCTGGTCTATGGAGCAGGCACCGGATACACTGGGCCGTGGAGGAGCACTGGAGGCCTGGTCTATGGAGCAGGCACCGGATACACTGGGCCGTGGAGGAGCACTGGAGGCCTGGTCTATGGAGCAGGCACCGGATACACTGGGCCGTGGAGGAGCACTGGAGGCCTGGTCTATGGAGCAGGCACCGGATACACTGGGCCGTGGAGGAGCACTGGAGGCCTGGTCTATGGAGCAGGCACCCGATACACTGGGCCGTGGAGGAGCACTGGAGGTCTCAAGCGTAGAGCTGGCACAACCCGTCCTGACACAACCCGTCCTGACACAACCCATCCTGACACAACCCATCCTGGCACAACCCGTCCTGGCACAACCCGTCCTGACACAACCCATCCTGACACAACCCGTCCTGACACAACCCGTCCTGGCACAACCCGTCCTGGCACAACCCGTCCTGGCACAACCCGTCCTGGCACAACCCGTCCTGACACAACCCGTCCTGGCACAACCCGTCCTGGCACAACCCGTCCTGGCACAACCCGTCCTGGCACAACCCGTCCTGACACAACCCGTCCTGGCACAACCCGTCCTGACACAACCCGTCCTGGCACAACCCGTCCTGACACAACCCGTCCTGACACAACCCGTCCTGGCACAACCCGTCCTGGCACAACCCATCCTGACACAACCCGTCCTGGCACAACCCGTCCTGACACAACCAATCCTGACACAATCCATCCTGACACAACCCGTCCTGGCACAACCCATCCTGACACAACCCGTCCTGGCACAACCCGTCCTGACACAACCCGTCCTGGCACAACCCGTCCTGGCACAACCCGTCCTGACACAACCCGCCTGGCACAACCCGTCCTGGCACAACCCATCCTGGCACAACCCATCCTGACACAACCCGTCCTGGCACAACCCATCCTGACACAACCCATCCTGACACAACCCATCCTGACACAACCCATCCTGACACAACCAATCCTGACACAACCCATCCTGACACAACCCGTCCTGGCACAACCCGTCCTGACACAACCCGTCCTGACACAACCCGTCCTGGCACAACCCGTCCTGGCACACCCATCCTGACACAACCCGTCCTGGCACAACCCATCCTGACACAACCCGTCCTGACACAACCCGTCCTGACACAACCCGTCCTGACACAACCCGTCCTGGCACAACCCGTCCTGGCACAACCCATCCTGACACAACCAATCCTGACACAACCCGTCCTGGCACAACCCGTCCTGGCACAACCCATCCTGGCACAACCCGTCCTGGCACAACCCGTCCTGCCACAACCCATCCTGGCTGGATGCTTACTTTCGCCTGGCAAATGGCACAGGAAGCATAGGGCTGTGAAGGTGCACTGGAGACACAGTGCGCAGAGCCGGTGGAGCGATGAGCCAGCACAATCCGTCCTACCTGAATGCCCAATCTAGCCCGGCAAATGCGGGGAGCTGGAACAGAGTGCCGGTGCCTGACCGGTCACACGCTCCCCACAGGTCTAAACCCTGACTCTAAACCCTGTGCCTCCCCCCAAACATTTTTTTGGAGCTGTCTCTCGGGCTTCCGTCATTGTCTTGACTCCTCATATCTTAGTCGTCCCTCACTGCCTCCACCTGCTTCCATGGCAGGGTCTTGTCCCCTGCCATTACCTCCTCCCAGGTTCAGAATGTCCTACACTCCCTTTTCTCCCGGTCCCTCCTGGCCACGCTGCTTGGTCCTTTGGTGGTGGGATCTTCTGTAAAGGCTCTCGTTGGGAGAAGGAGACCAAGGCGCAGCGTGATAGGTGTACATCGTGTTTTTATTGATGACATCAAAAAATAACAAAGACAAAAAACGAACGCGCACAGTGCTGTCAGGCAGAAACACTAAACAGAAAACAAGATCCCACAAAACCCAAAAGGAAAATGGCAACTTATATGTGAACCCCAATCAGAGACAACGATAGACAGCTGCCTCTGATTGGGAACCACACTCTGCCAAAAACAAAGAAACAGAAAACATAGACTTTCCCACCCGAGTCCCACCGTGACCTAACCAAACATAGGGAACAATACGGATCTCTAAGGTCAGGGCGTAACAGGCACATTCTTCTCTTCCCCTCTCACTGAAACCCTTCCCTGTGTCCTTGGTGTACAAGAGATGTGTTTTCTGTCAATATTCCTGGTAAAATAATAATTCATAAACAACTTCCCAGTTGTTTATTTTGGGGAAAAACCCTGTGACTTTTTTCAAAAATTGTTACGACTTCCATCGAAGTCGGTCCCTCTCCTTGTTCGGGCGGCGTTCAGCTGTCGACGTCACCGGCCTTCTAGCCATCGCCAATCCACTTCTCATTTTCCATTTGTTTTGTCTTTGTTTTACACACCTGGTTTCAATCCCACAATTACATGTTCAATATTTAACCCTCTGTTTTCCCCATGGTTTTTGTGCGTGTTTGTTTGTTGTATTTACAGTCCGTATTGAGGGCTCAGTATTATCGAATTGTATTTGAAAGTCTTGAGTACGTGTATTACACATCCCTGTTGTCCTGCGCCCGACTCCTCTACACCAGCTACACCCAGGCCTATTGCAAAAATTATGTTTATATTTTCCCAAATTATGTTTTAGATTGTCCAAATGATGTTTTAGATTGTTCAAATTATGTCCAAATTATGTTTTAGATTGTCCAAATTATGTTTGATTTCTTCCCAAATTATGTTTTATATTTTCCTAAATTATGTTCTCAGTTTTAGGTTTCCTGGTTTTAGATTTATACATTTTTTAC
The DNA here is from genome assembly GCF_023373465.1 of Oncorhynchus keta. Classification (NCBI taxonomy): domain Eukaryota; kingdom Metazoa; phylum Chordata; class Actinopteri; order Salmoniformes; family Salmonidae; genus Oncorhynchus; species Oncorhynchus keta. Next base: position 13,985,718 of record NC_068450.1, on the reverse strand, counting down.
TCTCAAAATTACATTACGTTCATAGAGAAACAACTAAATTACATTATTTTCATAGAGAAACAACTAAATTACATTATTTTCATAGAGAAACAACTAAATTACATTATGTTCATAGAGAAACAACTAAATTACATTTACATTTAATTAAATTAATTACATTTAATTGGATGTCAATGCTTAAATCACACCAAAGGTATTTTTCGCCCCTGTCTGAGGTCCTGAATGCTCTGGAGCAGGTTTTCGTCAAGGAGCTTGCTGTACTTTGCTCCGTTCATCTTTCCCTCAATCCTGACTAGTCTCCCAGTTCCTGCAGCTGAAAAACATCCTCTCCTTCTGCCACCATCATGCTTCACCGTAAGGATGGTGCCAGGTTTCCTCCAGACGTGACACTTGACATTCAGGCCAAAGACTTCAATCTTGGTTTCGCCAGAACAGAGAATCTTGTTTCTCATGGTCTGAGAGTCCTTTAGGTGCATTTTGGCAAACTCCAAGCGGGCTGTCATGTGTTTTTTTTTTACTGAGGACTGGCTTCCATCTGGCCACCTTTCCATAAAGGCCTGATTGGTGGAGTGCTGTGGAGATGGTTGTCCTTCTGGAAGGTTCTCCCATCCCCACAGAGGAACTCTGGAGGTCTTTCAGAGTGACCATTGGGTTCTGGGTCACCTTCCTGACTCTGTCCCTTCTCCCCTGATTGCTCAGTTTGGCCGGATGGCCAGCTCAAGGAAGAGTCTTGGTGGTTACAAACTTCTTCCATTTAAGATTGATGGAGTCCACTGTGTTCTTGGGGACATTCAATGTTGCAGAAATATTTTGGTACCCTTCCCCAGATCTGTGCCTCGACAAAATTCTATGTCGGAGCTCTACGGACAATTCCTTTGACCTCATGACTTGGTTTTTGCTCTGACATGCACTGTCAACTGTAGGACCTTATATTGACAGGTGTGTGCCTTTCCAAATCATGTCCAATCAATTGAATTTAACACAGGTGGATTCCAGTCAAGTTGTAGAAACATCTCAAGGATGATCAATGGAAACAGGATGCACCTGAGCTCAATTTCGAGTCTCATAGCAAAGGGTCTGAATATTTATGTAAATAAGGTATTTCTGTTTTATAGATTTGCCAAAAATTGTCATTATGGGGTATTGTGTGTAGATTGATGAGATTATTATTTTTTTAGTCCATTTTAGATTAAAGCTGTAGTGTAGCAGCATGTGGAAAAAAATCAAGAGGTCTGAATACTTTCTGACTGTACTTACTGAGGATACACTTCTGCCAGGTAAGCCTACTTTGCAGTTAACACTTATTTAAGAAGATTTTAGGCAATGTATTTATCAACCCACAAGATGTTTATTACATCAACTGGCTACACACTGAGTGATAGATAAACACGCCCACCAATCAGAAAGACAGGGTAAATATTGCTGGAATTAAATAAGAAGATAACGTGTGTTAGGTTTGGCTGTTTTAAGGCGATAGAGTTCAGGGATGGGATACTGTCAATGTTACGTTGATTAGATAGTAGCTGGGAGCTTGGGGCGTCTGATACTTGTGAGATTTGTTTAAGACAGTCCGCGGTGGAAAACATGAACAAGTGCATGTTCTTTCAGAATTGTTTGGCGAGCTACTCATATGTGGGCTGGTAGCTACTGGGAGCTGACCATCTACCTATTGGAGATCTAAACGGTTCATATTCATAGAGGGTGGTGAGAAATAGCTCATGTGTGTCTAATGACTAATTATTTATAATTGCACCTGTTCTGAGACATGTCGTGATATTACCATAGTTACACCTCAGGGATGAATCAGGTAGAAGTAGTGTTTTGATATGTATCTGCGATGTGTATATATTCTGCTCTGACCTCAATGTGAAAAAGCTAATTAATCCTGGATCCCATGTCAAGTTTTTTGTTATTTAGTCACTGACTATTAAAAGGAATGTGGAACATAGTAACTGAGCCTGTCTGTGCAGAATGTTCCCAGGCAAAGGGTAAATAAGACAGTCAGTTCATGCTAAACATGGAGACGTGGACAGAATAGAATATTGTGGTGATGCGGTCATAGAAATAAGAGTGAATATTTGTGCAGATGTACAGATAGCACGCATAATGAGGAGAGGGACGGAGACACGGACCACGGCGGGTAGACACATTCTGTGTGAGTGTGCGGCTCACTTTTATTTTCAAGTTTCTACTCCGCTAGCCAGCACCTCGTCTTAATAGGTGTGCTACTCCGCTAGCCAGCACCTCGTCTTAATAGGTGTGCTACTCCGCTAGCCAGCACCTCGTCTTAATAGGTGTGCTTTCTTTTTCTTCTACACATTCTGTGTGAGTGTGCGCTCTCTTTTATTTTCAAGTTTCTACTCAGCCAGCACCTCGTCTTAATAGGTGTGCTACTCCGCTAGCCAGCACCTCGTCTTAATAGGTGTGCTACTCCGCTAGCCAGCACCTCGTCTTAATAGGTGTGCTACTCCGCTAGCCAGCACCTTAATAGGTGTGCGTCTTAATAGGTGTGCTACTCCGCTAGCCAGCACCTTGTCTTAATAGGTGTGCTACTCCGCTAGCCAGCACCTCGTCTTAATAGGTGTGCTACTCCGCTAGCCAGCACCTCGTCTTAATAGGTGTGCTACTCCGCTAGCCAGCACCTCGTCTTAATAGGTGTGCTACTCCGCTAGCCAGCACCTCGTCTTAATAGGTGTGCTACTCCGCTAGCCAGCACCTCGTCTTAATAGGTGTGCTACTCCGCTAGCCAGCACCTCGTCTTAATAGGTGTGCTACTCCGCTAGCCAGCACCTCGTCTTAATAGGTGTGCTACTCCGCTAGCCAGCACCTCGTCTTAATAGGTGTGCGTTTCTTTTTCTTCTACACACATTCTGTGTACCTGGAGACAAAAACGAAGGCAGTCGGTTGGAAAGGTCTTTAGGGAAGAGAGTGGAGGTTGCAGAAAGAGAGAGGGAGAGATGGATAGATGAGACAACAGAGAGGTAGCTAGGGTAGGTCTTGCAGACATTCCATTGCGTTAGTAATAATGGATGCATGGCCCAGGGTGATATGAATTGATTTGCATACTGAGGCTCACAGAATGAATCCATTTAACCTGTGTACAGGACTGTCTCTGCATTCACCATCAAGGATACCTACATTGATGCATTAGCAAGAGAGAGACAGAGACAGAGACAGTGAGAGAGAGAGACAGAGACAGACAGACAGACAGACAGACAGACAGACAGACAGACAGACAGACAGACAGACAGACAGACAGACAGACAGAGAGAGAGAGAGACAGAGACAGAGACAGAGACAGAGACAGTGAGAGAGAGAGACAGAGAGAGAGAAATAGAGACAGAGACACAGAGTCAGAGAAACAGATAAAGAGACAGTGACAGAGACAGACAGTGACAGTGACAGACAGATAGAGACACAGACAGTGACAGAGACAGACAGTGACAGTCACAGAGACAGTGACAGTGACAGACACAGACAGCTACAGACAGATAGAGACACAGACAGTGACAGAGTCAGAGACATATAGAAACAGAGACATATAGAGACAGAGACCTATAGAGACAGATACATATAGAGACAGAGCAATAGAAACAGAGACCAATAGAGTCAGAGACAGAGACCTATAGAGACAGAGACCTATAGAGACAGACACAGTCATATAGAGACATAGACAGTGACAGAGTCAGAGTCAGAGACCTGTAGAGACAGAGACCTATAGAGACAGAGACCTATAGAGACAGAGACAAACAGACATATAGAGTCAGAGAGAGACATGTAGAGCCAGAGACATATAGAGCCAGAGACAGATAGAGACAGAGACATATAGAGACAGAGCCAGATAGACATGTAGAGTCAGAGAGAGTCATGTAGAGTCAGAACCAGATAGAGACAGAGACATATCGAGTGAGAGAGAGACATGTAGATTCAGACAGAGACATATAGAGTGAGAGAGAGACATGTAGATTCAGATAGAGACATGTACATTCAGAGACAGATAGAGACAGAGTCATAGAGAGACATATAGAGTCAGAGAGGGACATGTAGAGTCAGAGAGGGACATGTAGAGTCAGAGAGAGACATGTAGAGTCAGAGAGAGACATGTAGAGTCAGAGCCAGATAGAGACAGAGACATAGAGTTAGTGAGAGACATATAGAGTCAGAGAGTCAGAGACAGATAGTCAGAGACATGTAGAGTCAAAGACAGAGTCAAGGACATATAGAGACAGAGCCAGATAGTGTCAGAGACATGCAGAGTCAGAGAGAGACATGCAGAGTCAGAGAGAGACATGTAGAGTCAGAGAGAGACACGTAGTCAGAGAGAGACATGTAGAGTCAGAAACAGAGTCAGAGACATGTAGAGACAGAGACATGTAGATACAGAGAGAGACAGAGACATGTAGAGACAGAGAGTCAGAGACATATAGAGTCAGATACATATAGTCAGAGACATAGAGACAGACAGAGACATGTAGAGACAGAAAGAGACAACTACAAGTAGTCAAACATAGACAGACTAGCATGATAATTCCCTTCCAGACAATCCCATTATAATACTAACTCAGAAGTGCAACAGCATTATGCAAAGCAACACTAGAGAGGAAGGCAGTGCAGCATCTGTGTTTGTTGATACTGGAGTTTTCAAGTGTGTGGTTACTGAATAATCAACCTTTTGTATATGGGGATATTGGAGCCTACACACATCCTATACATTCTGTAGTGTACATGTCATACAAACTTATAGGCCTATAGGTTTTACAGTGGGTATAGAAAATCACCACCCCATTTCAAAATGGTCACCTTTTTTTGCCTTACAGCCTGAAATGAAAACGCATACAATTATACCTTTTCCAGCTTTTTTGTTTTCTTTTTAAAAACTGAAAATTAATTCAAAGTAAAACGGTAAAATATTTGAATAAGTGAACTCCCCCTTAGAATTGTAATTGCAAACTTGCTGGGGTATAACCAACCACCTTCCAGATCACTAATCAAGCTAATTGGCTTCCATCTGTGATCAATTGTAGTGACTTTGATTAGTTCAGAATAAAAGCAGTTGTTCACAGAGGACTCCACTGCTTAGTACTGCAATTCAAAGCATATCATCCAATATGGGTGGAAAGGTACTAAAGTTGTGGAAAGGCACAGGTCAGGGGATGGATATAAAATATTTACCTCGGAGCAGAGTTTGCTAAGAAGTGTTTAAGGCGTATGCCGCCACCCAGACCCTGCAAAGATCAGGCCGTCCCTCCAAACTGGATGACCGGGCAAGGAGGAGACTGATCAGAGAAGCTACCAGGAAGCCAATGGAAGGATCTCCAGGCCTTGCCTAAAGACTGATCAGAGAGGCTACCAGGAAGCCAATGGAAGGATCTCCAGGCCTTGCCTAAAGACTGATCAGAGAAGCTACCAGGAAGCCAATGGAAGGATCTCCAGGCCTTGCCTAAAGACTGATCAGAGAAGCTACCAGGAAGCCAATGGAAGGATCTTCAGGCCTTGCCTAAAGACTGATCAGAGAGGCTACCAGGAAGCCAATGGAAGGATCTTCAGGCCTTGCCTAAAGACTGATCAGAGAGGCTACCAGGAAGCCAATGGAAGGATCTTCAGGCCTTGCCTAAAGACTGATCAGAGAGGCTACCAGGAAGCCAATGGAAGGATCTTCAGGCCTTGCCTAAAGACTGATCAGAGAAGCTACCAGGAAGCCAATGGAAGGATCTTCAGGCCTTGCCTAAAGACTGATCAGAGAGGCTACCAGGAAGCCAATGGAAGGATCTTCAGGCCTTGCCTAAAGACTGATCAGAGAAGCTACCAGGAAGCCAATGGAAGGATCTTCAGGCCTTGCCTAAAGACTGATCAGAGAGGCTACCAGGAAGCCAATGGAAGGATCTTCAGGCCTTGCCTAAAGACTGATCAGAGAGGCTACCAGGAAGCCAATGGAAGGATCTTCAGGCCTTGCCTAAAGACTGATCAGAGAGGCTACCAGGAAGCCAATGGAAGGATCTTCAGGCCTTGCCTAAAGACTGATCAGAGAGGCTACCAGGAAGCCAATGGAAGGATCTTCAGGCCTTGCCTAAAGACTGATCAGAGAGGCTACCAGGAAGCCAATGGAAGGATCTTCAGGCCTTGCCTAAAGACTGATCAGAGAGGCTACCAGGAAGCCAATGGAAGGATCTTCAGGCCTTGCCTAAAGACTGATCAGAGAAGCTACCAGGAAGCCAATGGAAGGATCTTCAGGCCTTGCCTAAAGACTGATCAGAGAGGCTACCAGAAGCCAATGGAAGGATCTTCAGGCCTTGCTAAAGACTGATCAGAGAGGCTACCAGGAAGCCAATGGAAGGATCTTTGGCCTTGCCTAAAGACTGATCAGAGGGCTACCAGGAAGCCAATGGAAGGATCTTCAGGCCTTGCAGAGAGGCTAAAGACTGAGGCCTTGCCTAAAGAGATCAGGCCAGGAAGCCAATGGAAGGATCTTCAGGCCTTGCCTAAAGACTGATCAGAGAGGCTACCAGGAAGCCAATGGAAGGATCTTCAGGCCTTGCCTAAAGACTGATCAGAGAGGCTACCAGGAAGCCAATGGAAGGATCTCCAGGCCTTGCCTAAAGACTGATCAGAGAGGCTACCAGGAAGCCAATGGAAGGATCTTCAGGCCTTGCCTAAAGACTGATCAGAGAGGCTACCAGGAAGCCAATGGAAGGATCTTCAGGCCTTGCCTAAAGACTGATCAGAGAAGCTACCAGGAAGCCAATGGAAGGATCTTCAGGCCTTGCCTAAAGACTGATCAGAGAGGCTACCAGGAAGCCAATGGAATCTTCAGGCCTTGCCTAAAGACTGAAGAACTACCAGGAAGCCAATGGAAGGATCTTCAGGCCTTGCTAAAGACTGATCAGAGAGGCTACCAGGAAGCCAATGGAAGGATCTCCAGGCCTTGCCTAAAGACTGTTCAGAGAGGCTACCAGGAAGCCAATGGAAGGATCTTCAGGCCTTGCCTAAAGACTGATCAAAGAGAGGCTACCAGGAAGCCAATGGAAGGATCTCCAGGCCTTGCCTAAAGACTGATCAGAGAGGCTACCAGGAAGCCAATGAAAGGATCTTCAGGCCTTGCCTAAAGACTGATCAGAGAGGCTACCAGGAAGCCAATGGAAGGATCTTCAGGCCTTGCCTAAAGACTGATCAGAGAGGCTACCAGGAAGCCAATGGAAGGATCTTCAGGCCTTGCCTAAAGACTGATCAGAGAGGCTACCAGGAAGCCAATGGAAGGATCTTCAGGCCTTGCCTAAAGACTGATCAGAGAGGCTACCAGGAAGCCAATGGAAGGATCTTCAGGCCTTGCCTAAAGACTGATCCGAGAGGCTACCAGGAAGCCAATGGAAGGATCTTCAGGCCTTGCCTAAAGACTGATCAGAGAGGCTACCAGGAAGCCAATGGAAGGATCTTCAGGTCTTGCCTAAAGACGGATCAGAGAGGCTACCAGGAAGCCAATGGAAGGATCTCCAGGCCTTGCCTAAAGACTGATCAGACAGTAAGCCAATGGAAGGATCTTCAGGCCTTGCCTAAAGACTGGTCAGAGAGGCTACCAGGAAGCCAATGGAAGGATCTTCAGGCCTTGCCTAAAGACTGATCAGAGAGGCTACCAGGAAGCCAATGGAAGGATCTTCAGGCCTTGCCTAAAGACTGATCAGAGAGGCTACCAGGAAGCCAATGGAAGGATCTTCAGGCCTTGCCTAAAGACTGATTACCAGGAAGCCAATGGAAGGATATTCAGGCCTTGCCTAAAGACTGGTCAATGTCTGCATGTGAAAACAATATCACAAATGCTCCACTAATCTGGCCTCTATGGGAGGATGGCAAGAAAAAAACACTTCTCAAAAAAGCCACATCAAGTCTCGTTTGAGCTTTGCCAAAAAAGCACCATGTAGATTACGAGGCCAAGTGGCAAAGGTGCTGTGGTCAAAACGATGTCTGGAAAACCCAATACATCTTTCCACCAAAATAACACCATGTCTAAAGTAAAGAACACCATGTCTACAGTAAAGAACACCATGTCTACAGTAAAGAACACCATGTCTACAGTAAAAACACCATGTCTACAGTAAAGAACACCATGTCTACAGTAAAAACACCATGTCTACAGTAAAGAACACCATGTCTACAGTAAAGAACACCATGTCTACAGTAAAGAACACCATGTCTACAGTAAAGAATACCATGTCTACAGTAAAGAATGTTGTCTACAGTAAAGAACACCATGTCTACAGTAAAGAACACCATGTCTAAAGTAAAGAACACCATGTCTACATTAAAGAACACCATGTCTACAGTAAAGAACACCATGTCTACATTAAAGAACACCATGTCTACATTAAATAACACCATGTCTACATTAAAGAACACCATGTCTACATTAAAGAACACCATGTCTACAGTAAAGAACACCATGTCTACATTAAAGAACACCATGTCTACATTAAATAACACCATGTCTACATTAAAGAACACCATGTCTAAAGTAAAGAACACCATGTCTAAAGTAAAGAACACCATGTCTACATTAAAGAACACCATGTCTACAGTAAAGAACACCATGTCTACATTAAAGAACACCATGTCTACATTAAATAACACCATGTCTACATTAAAGAACACCATGTCTAAAGTAAAGAACACCATGTCTACATTAAAGAACACCATGTCTACATTAAAGAACACCATGTCTACATTAAATAACACCATGTCTACATTAAATAACACCATGTCTACATTAAAGAACACCATGTCTACATTAAAGAACACCATGTCTACAGTAAAGAACACCATGTCTACATTAAAGAACACCATGTCTACATTAAATATCACCATGTCTACATTAAAGAACACCATGTCTAAAGTAAAGAACACCATGTCTACAGTAAAGAACACCATGTCTACAGTAAAGAATACCATGTCTACAGTAAAGAACACCATGTCTACAGTAAAGAACACCATGTCTACAGTAAAGAACACCATGTCTACAGTAAAGAACACCATGTCTACATTAAAGAACACCATGTCTACAGTAAAGAACACCATGTCTACAGTAAAGAACACCATGTCTACATTAAAGAACACCATGTCTACAGTAAAGAACACCATGTCTCACAGTAAAAGAACACCATGTCTACAGTAAAGAACACCATGTCTAAGTAAAGAACACCATGTCTACAGTAAAGAACACCATGTCTAAAGTAAAGAACACCATGTCTACAGTAAAGAACACCATGTCTACAGTAAAGAACACCATGTCTACAGTAAAGAACACCATGTCTACAGTAAAGAACACCATGTCTACATTAAATAACACCATGTCTACAGTAAAGAACACCATGTCTACATTAAATAACACCATGTCTACATTAAAGAACACCATGTCTAAAGTAAAGAACACCATGTCTACATTAAATAACACCATGTCTACAGTAAAGAACACCATGTCTAAAGTAAAGAACACCATGTCTACATTAAATAACACCATGTCTACATTAAAGAACACCATGTCTACAGTAAAGAACACCATGTCTAAAGTAAAGAATACCATATCTACATTAAAGAACACCATGTCTACAGTAAAGAACACCATGTCTACATTAAAGAACACCATGTCTACAGTAAAGAACACCATGTCTACATTAAATAACACCATGTCTACATTAAAGAACACCGTGTCTACAGTAAAGAACACCGTGTCTACAGTAAAGAACACCATGTCTACAGTAAACACCATGTCTAAATTAAAGAACACCATGTCTACAGTAAAGGACACCATGTCTAAAGTAAAGAACACCATGTCTACATTAAAGAACACCATGTCTACAGTAAAGAACACCATGTCTACATTAAATAACACCATGTCTACATTAAAGAACACCGTGTCTACAGTAAAAAGAACACCGTGTCTACAGTAAAGAACACCATGTCTACAGTAAAGAACACCATGTCTAAAGTAAAGAACACCATGTCTACAGTAAAGAACACCATGTCTAAAGTAAAGAACACCATGTCTACAGTAAAGAACACCATGTCTAAAGTAAAGAACACCATGTCTACAGTAAAGAACACCATGTCTAAAGTAAAGAACACCATGTCTACAGTAAAGAACACCATGTCTAAAGTAAAGAACACCATGTCTACAGTAAAGAACACCATGTCTAAAGTAAAGAACACCATGTCTACAGTAAAGAACACCATGTCTAAAGTAAAGAACACCATGTCTACAGTAAAGAACACCATGTCTAAAGTAAAGAACACCATGTCTACAGTAAAGAACACCATGTCTACAGTAAAGAACACCATGTCTAAAGTAAATAACACCATGTCTACATTAAAAGAACACCATGTCTACATTAAAGAACACCATGTCTACAGTAAAGAACACCATGTCTACATTAAAGAACACCATGTCTACACCATGTCTACAGTAAAGAACACCATGTCTAAAGTAAAGAACACCATGTCTACATTAAATAACACCATGTCTACAGTAAAGAACACCATGTCTAAAGTAAAGAACACCATGTCTACATTAAATAACACCATGTCTACAGTAAAGAACACCATGTCTACATTAAAGAACAGTAAAGAACACCATGTCTACATTAAAGAACACCATGTCTACAGTAAAGAACACCATGTCTAAAGTAAAGAACACCATGTCTACATTAAAGAACACCATGTCTACAGTAAAGAACACCATGTCTACATTAAATAACACCATGTCTACAGTAAAGAACACCATGTCTAAAGTAAAGAACACCATGTCTACATTAAATAACACCATGTCTACAGTAAAGAACACCATGTCTAAAGTAAAGAACACCATGTCTACAGTAAAGAACACCATGTCTACATTAAAGAACACCATGTCTACATTAAAGAACACCATGTCTACAGTAAAGAACAGTAAAAGAACACCATGTCTACAGTAAAAGAACACCATGTCTACAGTAAAGAACACCATGTCTACATTAAAGAACACCATGTCTACAGTAAAGAACACCATGTCTACAGTAAAGAACACCATGTCTACAGTAAAGAACACCATGTCTACAGTAAAGAACACCATGTCTAAAGTAAAGAACACCATGTCTACATTAAAGAACACCATGTCTACAGTAAAGAACACCATGTCTACATTAAATAACACCATGTCTACATTAAAGAACACCGTGTCTACAGTAAAGAACACCGTGTCTAAGTAAAATAAACACCATGTCTACAAAAAGAACAATGAACCATGTCTACATTAAAGAACACCATGTCTACAGTAAAGAACACCATGTCTACATTAAAGAACACCATGTCTACAGTAAAGAACACCATGTCTACAGTAAAGAACACCATGTCTACAGTAAAGAACACCATGTCTACAGTAAAGAACACCATGTCTAAAGTAAAGAACACCATGTCTACATTAAAGAACACCATGTCTACATTAAAGAACACCATGTCTACAGTAAAGAACACCATGTCTACAGTAAAGAACACCATGTCTACAGTAAAGAACACCATGTCTACAGTAAAGAACACCATGTCTACATTAAAGAACACCATGTCTACATTAAAGAACACCATGTCTACAGTAAAGAACACCATGTCTACATTAAAGAACACCATGTCTACATTAAAGAACACCATGTCTACAGTAAAGAACACCATGTCTAAAGTAAAGAACAGTAAAGAACACCATGTCTTCAACAGTATCGTCTACCCTTTAACTGTTTCAACAGTATCTTCTACCCTTTAACTGTTTCAACAGTATCCTCTACCCTTTAACTGTTTCAACAGTATCATCTACCCTTTAACTGTTTCAACAGTATCGTCTACCCTTTAACTTTTTCAACAGTATCGTCTACCCTTTAACTGTTTCAACAGTATCATCTACCCTTTAACTGTTTCAACAGTATCTTGCACCCTTTAACTGTTTCAACAGTATCGTCTACCCTTTAACTGTTTCAACAGTATCGTCTGTTTAACTGTTTCAACAGTATCGTCTACCCTTTAACTGTTTCAACAGTATCGACCCTTTAACTGTTTCAACAGTATCCTTCTACCCTTTAACTGTTTCAACAGTATCATCTACCCTTTAACTCTTTCAACAGTATTGTCTACCCTTTAACTGTTTCAACAGTATCTTCTACCCTTTAACTGTTTCAACAGTATCATCTACCCTTTAACTGTTTCAACAGTATCGTCTACCCTTTAACTGTTTCAACAGTATCCTCTACCTTTAACGGTTTCAACAGTATCGTCTACCCTTTAACTGTTTCAACAGTATCATCTACCTACCCTTTAACTGTTTCAACAGTATCGTCTACCCTTTAACTGTTTCAACAGTATCGTCTACCCTTTAACTGTTTCAACAGTATCCTCTACCCTTTAACTGTTTCAACAGTATCATCTACCCTTTAACTGTTTCAACAGTATCGTCTACCCTTTAACTGTTTCAACAGTATCGTCTACCCTTTAACTGTTTCAACAGTATCATCTACCCTTTAACTGTTTCAACAGTATCCTCTACCCTTTAACTCTTTCAACAGTATCGTCTACCCTTTAACTGTTTCAACAGTATCGTCTACCCTTTAACTGTTTCAACAGTATTGTCTACCCTTATAACTGTTTCAACAGTATCGTCTACCCTTTAACTGTTTCAAAGTATCCTCTACCCTTTAACTGTTTCAACAGTATCATCTACCCTTTAACTCTTTCAACAGTATTGTCTACCCTTTAACTGTTTCAACAGTATCTTCTACCCTTTAACTGTTTCAACAGTATCATCTACCCTTTAACTGTTTCAACAGTATCGTCTACCCTTTAACTGTTTCAACAGTATCCTCTACCCTTTAACGGTTTCAACAGTATCGTCTACCCTTTAACTGTTTCAACAGTATCATCTACCTACCCTTTAACTGTTTCAACAGTATCCTCTACCCTTTAACGGTTTCAACAGTATCGTCTACCCTTTAACTGTTTCAACAGTATCATCTACCTACCCTTTAACTGTTTCAACAGTATCTTCTACCCTTTAACTGTTTCAACAGTATCTTCTACCCTTTAACTGTTTCAACAGTATCTTCTACCCTTTAACTGTTTCAACAGTATCATCTACCTACCCTTTAACTGTTTCAACAGTATCTTCTACCCTTTAACTGTTTCAACAGTATCATCTACCCTTTAACTGTTTCAACAGTATCTTCTACCCTTTAACTGTTTCAACATCTTCTACCCTTTAACTGTTTCAACAGTATCTTCTACCCTTTAACTGTTTCAACAGTATCATCTACCTACCCTTTAACGGTTTCAACAGTATCGTCTACCCTTTAACTGTTTCAACAGTATCCTCTACCCTTTAACTGTTTCAACAGTATCTTCTACCCTTTAACTGTTTCAACAGTATCATCTACCTACCCTTTAACGGTTTCAACAGTATCGTCTACCCTTTAACTGTTTCAACAGTATCCTCTACCCTTTAACTGTTTCAACAGTATCTTCTACCCTTTAACTGTTTCAACAGTATCTTCTACCCTTTAACTGTTTCAACATCTTCTACCCTTTAAAATCTTTATTAATGTTCTACTCTTTCCATTGAGTCATAGTGAAGTCAGAGCAGTTGATAAAAGTCAAACACATATAGGCTAATCTGTGTAGATGGCAGTTCTCATGTCGTAATTGCTCTCCGACATTACTAATGTGAACAAAACAAGACTTCAATTGACAAGTATGCGGCTGGGGACCGCTAGATGAAGTTTTTAATCCCCTGTCTGATAGACGAGGAGGTTTATAATAATGTAACTTCAGAGATAATGCATATAGCTTATATAGAGTAATAGTGATCAGTGGAGCCAGAGCTGCACTAGACCCTTGATGAGAGAGAGAGAAACTTTAGAGAGAGAAAAAACTAATGATAGGTTTTTAGCCATCACCCCTGGGAACCTGACTGTGCCTCAGTTGCCAGTAATTAAAACAACTTGGGCTTTTATGTCACGTCTCATTTCCAGAGCTGCGTTTCTACAGTTGGCATGTTGGTCTGCCGTCACTTCACAGAGGAGGAGAGATTGTTATGTTGAGTTCGCCGAGTACCTCTCTTTCTCTTTCTCTTTCTCTTTCTCTCTCTTCTCTTTCTCTTTCTCTCTCTTTCTCTTTCTTTCTCTTTCTCTTTCTCTTTCTCTTTCTCTTTCTCTTTCTCGTTCTCTTTCTCGTTCTCTTTCTCTTTCTCTTTCTCTTTCTCTCTCTCTCTTTCTCTCTCTTCTCTTTCTCTCTCTTCTCTTTCTCTTTCTCTCTCTTTCTCTTTCTCTCTCTCTCTGAGTTCCTCTCTTCCTCTCTGCATGACCTCTGTGTGTTTGTGCTCTCTCTCTCTCTCTCTCTCACTCTCTCTTCCCCTCCTCCCTTTCTCTGGCCCTATTTCAATTCAATTCAAAGGGCTTTATTGGCATGGTAAACATATGTTTACACTGCAAAATCAAGTGAAATAGAAAATAAACAAAAGTGAAAAAAATAAATAAAAATGAACCGTAAACATTACACTCGCAAAATGTATTAAGGAATAGAGGCAGTAGAAATGTTATATTGTGTCTATATGCAGTGTGTAACGATATGCAAATAGTTAAAGTACAAAAGGCTAAATAAATCAACATAAACATGGGTTCTATTACAATGTTCTTCAATAGTTGCCCTTTTCTTGTGGCAACAGGTCACAAATCAATTTGGTCTTTGTCCCATTTAGTGAATTCTTGGTTGGTGAGCAGATCCCAGACCTCACATCCATGATTGGAAATTGGTTCTATAACTATTTCAAGTATTTTAAGCCAGATCCTAATTGGTAGGTCTAATTGTATGTTCCTTTTGATGGCATAGAAGACCCTTGTTGCATTGTCTCTCAGATCCTTCACAGCTTTGTGGAAGTTACCTGTGGCGCTGATGTTTAGGCCGAGGTATGTATAGTTTTTTGTGTACTCTAGGGCAACAGTATCGAGATGGAATTTCTATTTGTGGTCCTGGCGACTGGACCTTTTTTGGAACACCATTATTTTTGTCTTACTGGGATTTACTGTCAGGGCCCAGGTCTGGCAGAATCTGTGCAAAGGATCTAGGTGCTGCTGTAGGCCCTCCTTGGTTTGGGACAGAAGCACCAGATCATCAGCAAACAGTAGACTTCAGATTCTAGTAGGTTGAGGGCTGGTGCTGCAGACTGTTCTAGTGCCCTCACTAATTGGTTGATATATATGTTGAAGAGCGTGGGGCTTAAGCTGCATCCCTGTCTCACTCCACGGCCCTGTGGAAAGAAATGTGTGTTTTTTGACTATTTTAACTGCGCACTTGTTGTTTGTGTACATTTATAACATGTATTTTCCAAATTGAGTGAAAAACGTTTTTGAAATCAGCAAAGCATGAGAGTATTTTTTCTTTGTTTTGGTTTGTCTGATTGTCAATTAGGGCGTGTAGGGTGAATATGTGGTCTTTTGACATTTGCTCAGTACATTGTTTTCACTGAGGAAATGTACAAGTCTGCTGTCAATGATAATGCAGAGGATTTTCCCATGGTTGCTGTTGACGCAAATCCCACGGTAGTTATTGGGGTCAAAGTTGCCTACACTTTGTGGATTGGGGTGATCAGTCATTGGTTATAACAATTGGGGAGTTATGTTTTTGCTGTTTGTTGTTTGTTATAACAACTCTACCACACCTCCCCTGATTTTTTCTGGTAGAGGTGGACCTGGTCATAAAGGCTGTTCAAGTCCAGGGTGGAGTGGTGGGTCAGGTAGACATTAGGTTTTGAGTTACAGTCCTGGGAAATGTTTGGATTCACCCACTGTATGGTGGCAGGGTGAAAGTCTTTTCGTGGTTGCAGTGTGGGGAAAGTGCGTTGGGGAAAGTGGAAGAAGCTTTTTCAATCACTCCCTTGAGTGCTGTGGCCACCCTTTCCTGCTGGGCCCTCAGGTCATTTGTGCCCATGTGAATAGCTCCAGGGCATGCCTAGTGTTTGTGCACCAGAGCTTAGCCACTTTGTGTTGGGGGGGGCTCTTGAATGTGTTTGCCATTTGAGTCAATGAGGTGCACAATCTCTGGCTTTTGTGTGTCCTCAGAGGATGTTTGGGGGTTGTCAAGAGAGCAATCAGGGGAGCTGACTGGGGCTGAAAGTAGGGGTGGGGTCTGGTAGGAGGGGTGGGGTCTGATTGGTTGCTGGGTCCTGGTTGTCTGTCCCATTGGGTGGGGTTGTGGGGTTCTGATTGTTCTGCTGGTTTCTCTGGGTGTCCTGCTGTCTGTCACACCTCAGCTTTCCCATTCAGTGCCATGTGTTGGTGTTGAGGTTGTGGTCTGAGTTCTGGGGTGAGCTGTTCTGCTGACTTCTCTGGGGGAGTGTCCTGCTGTCTGTCACACCTCAGCTTCCTCACCTCTTCATTCAGTGCCATGTGTGCCTCTCTCACCTCAGTTGTAGAGCAGCCAGCTCTCTTTACAGACAGCTGTAAATCTCCACCTTCTGCCCTCCGGGTCTTGTTTGGGGTTTGTTTTGTGGGTTTGTTCTGTCTGGATTGTGTGGACTAGCTCTCTGAGCTCCACCATGTCAATTCAGTTCAATTCAAGGGGCTTTATTGGCATGGGAAACGTGTTAACATTGCCAAAGCAAGTGAGGTAGACAACATACAAAAGTGAAATAAACAGTAAAAATGAACAGTAAATATACACATACAGAAGTTTCTCTCCAGCTCTGTGAATGTATCCCTCTCAATGATGGAGGAGCAGCGCAGTTGTGGACCTGGGTGTGTTCAGTGCTGGGGGGGGTGACTATCCTCGTCTGCAGGGCAGTTTGAAGAGGTGTGATCAGACTCACTCAGGATGGGGGAGTCGCCACAGAGAGAGAGCTTTTCCTGCTGTGCTCTCTCTGTGGTACTCTCCTGCCAATGTTAGGCTCAAGAGTTTTCACACCTCTCACTTCCCAGTTCAGTGCTAATGGATCAGGTCAGTTTCTATCCTAGCTTAAGCTTTATATAACACAATTACCTAGATATGAATGTCTTTTACTTTTAGCCTGGTAGGTTCAGACTGAACATTACTCACTCAGTTTAGTGTTGGATGGTATTTCCAGGTTCCTCTGTGTTTCTTCTGCAGGTTTTGGTTTGTTAGATGTTTTTTCTTGATAGTCCTTGCTAGTAATAATCCATTCAGGTTATTTTATCCAAAATACCTCTCTCTGTCCCTATGTATCTCTCTTACTCTCCCCTTCCTCCATCTCTCTGTGCCTATTTATCTCTCTCTCCCTCCCTCCTCCCTCTTTCCCCCTCCTCCCTCTATCTTACTCTCTCTCCCCTTCCTCCATCTCTCTGTGCCTATTTATCTCTCTCTCTCCCCCTCCTCATTCTCTCCTCTCTCTCTTCTCTCTCTCTCTCTCTCTCTCTCTCTCCCTCCTCTCTATCTTACCCTCTTTTCCCCCCTCTATCTTCTCTCCCGCCTCTCTCTCTCCCTCTATCTTACTCTCTATCTCTCTCCCTCCTCCCTCTCTCCCCCTCCTCCCTCTATCTTACTCTCCCGCCCCTTCTCCCTCAATCTTACTCTCTCTTCCCTCCTCCCTCTCTCTTACTCCCTCTCCGCTCCTCCATCTATCTTATTCTCTCTCTCCACTCTCCACTCCCTCAATTTTACTCTCGTTCTCCCCCTCTGCCCTCTCTTCCCCTCTCTCTTACTCTCTCTCCCCTCCTCCCTCTCGCTTACTCTCTCTCTCTCTCTCTCCCCCTTCTCCCTCTATCTTGTTTTATCCCTCTCTCCCTCCCCCTCTTTGTCTCTATTTTTCTCTGCCCCCACTCCCTCCCTCTCTGTGTAGTTCCTCTGATTGGTGCTTCTGGCATGACAGCATTGAAGAGGGGAATATATCTAATTTGTGCGATTATCAAATTTATGTTCATATTTTTTACACATTAAGATTAAAGACTGTTCTTAATTAAATAAGACGATCTCAAAGTGTGTGTATGTGTGTCTGACTTATAATTATCATTATTAATATGGTAGGTCTTAAGATCATGTTGATAGGCTGTATACTACACACATAATCTCACTTGTGGTCTTCATGACAGCCTTACATAACTGTAACAAATGGAAACTTGTTCCATGTTCCACATTCCATGTTTCTCATGCCACCTTCCATGGACTTCGGGTAACAGCAGAGGGAGCACCCCCCTATCCACATCGACGAGACAGCAGTGGAGAAGGTGGAACATTTTAAGGTCCTTGGCGTACACATCACGGACAAACTGAAATGGTCCACCAACACAGACAGTGTGGTGAAGAAGGCACAACAACACCTCTTCAACTTCAGGAGGATGAAGAAATTCGTCTTGTCACCTAAAACCCTCACAAACTTTTACAGATGCACAATTGAGAGCATCCTCTCGGCTGTATCACCACCTGGTATGGCAACTGCACCGCCCACAACCGCATAACCAGGAGTGAACTACCTGCCCCCGTAAGCACCCAATGTTACAGGAAAGCTAAAAAGATCATCAAGGACAACAACCACTCGAGCCACTGCCTGTTGACCCCAGTACCATCCAGAAGGGGAGGTCAGTACAGGTCCATCAAAGCTGGGCCCGAGAGACTGAAAAACAGCTTCTATCTCAAGGCCATCAGACTGTTAATCAGCCATCACTAACACAGAGAGGCTGCTGCCTACATACAGACTTGAAATCATTGGTCACTTTGAGAAATGGATCACTCGTCACTCAATAATGTTTACATATCTTACATTACTCATCTCATATGTATATACTGTATTTTATACCATCATATTGCATCTTGCCTATGCCTCTCTGTCATTGCTCCTCCATATATTTATATGTACTGTATATATTCTTATTCAATTCCTTTACTCAGATGTGTGTATTAGGTAGTTGTTGTGGAATTGTTATATTACTTGGTAGATTTTGCTGCACTGTCGGAACTATAAAAACAAGCATTTCACTACACTCACAATAACATCTGCTAACCATGTGTATATGACCAATAACATCAGCTAACCATGTGTATGTGACCAATAACATCTGTTAACCATGTGTATGTGACCAATAACATCTGCTAACCATGTGTATGTGACCAATAACATCTGCTAACCATGTGTATGTGACCAATAACATCTGCTAACCATGTGTATGTGACCAATAACATCTGCCAACCATGTGTATGTGACCAATAACATCTGCTAACCATGTGTATGTGACCAATAACATCTGCTAACCATGTGTATGTGACCAATAACATCTGCTAACCATGTGTATGTGACCAATAACATCTACTAACCATGTGTATGTGACCAATAACATCTGCTAACCATGTGTATGTGACCAATAACATCTGCTAACCATGTGTATGTGACCAATAACATCTGCTAACCATGTGTATGTGACCAATAACATCTGCTAACCATGTGTATGTGACCAATAACATCTGCTAACCATGTGTATGTGACCAATAACATCTGCTAACCATGTGTATGTGACCAATAACATCTGCTAACCATGTGTATGTGACCAATAACATCTGCTAACCATGTGTATGTGACCAATAACATCTGCTAACCATGTGTATGTGACCAATAACATCTGCTAACCATGTGTATGTGACCAATAACATCTGCTAACCATGTGTATGTGACCAATAACATCTGCTAACCATGTGTATGTGACCAATAACATCTGCTAACCATGTGTATGTGACCAATAACATCTGCTAACCATGTGTATGTGACCAATAACATCTGCTAACCATGTGTATGTGACCAATAACATCTGCTAACCATGTGTATGTGACCAATAACATCTGCTAACCATGTGTATGTGACCAATACAATTTGATTGGATTTGATGTTCCACCGTCATGTTTCACATTCTATGTTCTTTGTTTCATGTTCCATGTTCCATGTTTCTTGTTCCACCTTTCATGTTCAATGATCAAATCAAATCAAAATGTATTTGTCACTTGCCGAATACAACAGCTGTAGACCTTACAATGAAATGCTGACTTACAAGCTCTAAACCAACGATGCAGTTTTAACAAAATACCTACAAAATAAAAATAATAAAAGAGCGATAAGAGATAAGGAAAAACAAATAATTAAAGTGCAGCAGTAAATAACAATAGCGGGGTTCCTGTACAGAGTCAATGTGTTAATGTGGAGACTATATACAGGGGGTACCTGTACAGAGTCAATGTGTTAATGTGGAGACTATATACAGGGGGTACCTGTACAGAGTCAATGTGGAGACTATATACAGGGGGTACCTGTACAGAGTCAATGTGTTAATGTGGAGACTATATACAGGGGGTACCTGTACAGAGTCAATGTGGAGACTATATACAGGGGGTACCTGTACAGAGTCAATGTGTCAATGTGGAGACTATATACAGGGGGTACCTGTACAGAGTCAATGTGGAGACTATATACAGGGGGTACCTGTACAGAGTCAATGTGGAGACTATATACAGGGGGTACCTGTACAGAGTCAATGTGTCAATGTGGAGACTATATACAGGGGGTACCTGTACAGAGTCAATGTGTCAATGTGGAGACTATATACAGGGGGTACCTGTACAGAGTCAATGTGTCAATGTGGAGACTATATACAGGGGTACCTGTACCTATATACAGGGGGTACCTGTACAGAGTCAATGTGGAGACTATATACAGGGGGTACATGTACAGAGTCAATGTGTCAATGTGGAGACTATATACAGGGGGTACCTGTACAGAGTCAATGTGGAGACTATATACAGGGGGTAGGTACATGTACAGAGTCCATGTGTCAATGTGGAGACTATATACAGGGGGTACCTGTTCAGAGTCAATGTGGAGACTATATACAGGGGGTACCTGTACAGAGTCAATGTGTCAATGTGGAGACTATATACAGGGGGTACCTGTACAGAGTCAATGTGGAGACTATATACAGGGGGTACATGTACAGGGTCAATGTGTCAATGTGGAGACTATATACAGGGGGTACCTGTACAGAGTCAATGTGGAGACTGCATACAGGGGGTACCTGTACAGAGTCAATGTGTCAATGTGCGGGGGCACCGGTGTCAAGGTGATTGAGATAATTATATACATGCAGGTAGGGTTGTTATAGTGGATATGCATAGAGAGTAGTAGCAGCGTGGGGGGGAATGCAAATAGTCTGTGTAGCCATTTGATTAGCTGTTCAGGAGTCTTATGGCTTGGGGGTAGAAGTTGTTTAGAAGCCTCTTGGACCTAGACTTGGTGCTCCGGTACCTCTTGCCGTGCGGTAGCAGAGAGAACAGTCTATGACTGGGTGGCTGGAGTCTTTGACAATGTTTAGGGCCTTCCTCTGCCACCGCCTGGTAATAGAGGTCCTGGATGTCAGGAAGGATGGCCCTGGTGATGTACTGGGCCGTACGCACTACCCTCTGTAGGGATGTATGGCAACTTCTGTAGGGCTGAGCAGTTGCCATACCAGGCATTGATGCAACCAGTCAGGATGTTCTCGATGGTGCAGCTGTAAAATCTTTTGAGGGTCTGAGGATCCATGCCAAATCTTTTCAGTCTCCTCAGGGGGAATAGGTTTTGTGGTGCCCTCTTCACGACTGTCTTGGTGTGCTTGGACCATGTTAGTTTGTTGTTGATGTGGACACCAAGGAACTTGAAGCACTCAACCTGCTCCACTATAGCCCCGTCGATGAGAATCCTCCTTTTCCTGTAGTCCACAATCATCCCCTTTGTCTTGATCACCGTTGAGGGAGAGGCTGTTGTCCTGGCACCACATGGTCAGGTCTCTGAACTCCTCCCTATAGTCTGTCTCATTGTTGTTGGTGATCAGGCCTACCACTGTTGTGTCATCAGAAAACGTAATGATGATGTTGGAGTTGTGCCTGGCCATGCAGTCATGAGTGAACAGGGAGTACAGGAGGGGACTGAGCACACACCCCTGAGGGGCCCCCGTATTGTGGATCAGCGTGGCGGATGTGTTGTTACCTACCCTCACCACCTGGGGGCGGCCTGTCAGGAAGTCTAGGATCCAGTTGCAGAGGGAGGTGTTTAGTCCCAGGGTCCTTAGCTTAGTGATGTGTTTGAAGGGCACTAGGGTGTTGAACGCTGAGCTGAAATCAATGAACAGCATTCTCACATAGGTGTTTCTTTTGTCCAGGTGGGAAAGGGCCGTGTGGAGAGCAATAGAGATTGGGTCATCTGTGGATATGTTGGGGTGGTATGCAAATGGAAGTGGGTCTTGGGTTTCTGGGATAATGGTGTTGGTCTGAGCCATGACCAGCCTTTCAAAGCATTTCATGGCTACAGACGTGAGTTCTACGGGTCGGTAGTCATTTAGGCAGGTTACCTTAGTGTTATTGGGCACAGGGACTATGGTGGTCTGCTTGAAACATGTTGGTATTACAGACTCAGACAGGGACAGGGTGAAAATGTCAGTGAAGACATTTGCCAGTTTGTCAGCGCATGCTCGGAGTACACGTCCTGGTAATCCGTCTGGATTATGTTCTGGGATTCTTCCGATGGCATTGAGGAGTACACCACCTCAATAAGGTTGACCTGTTTAAGGGTCTGACTCACATCGGCTGCGGATAGCGTGATCACACAGTCATCCGGAACAGTTGATGCTCTCATGCATGTTTGAGTGTTACTTGCCTTGAAGCGAGTATAGAAGTTATTTAGCTCTTCTGGGAGGCTCGTTCACTTGGCAGCTCTCGGCTGTGCCTCCCTTTGTAGTCTGTAATTGTTTGCAAGCCCTGCCACATCTGACGAGCGTAGGAGCCGGTTGGAGTCCTGCTCCTTGAAAGGGGCAGCTCTAGCCTTTAGCTCAGTGCAGATGTTGCCTGTAATCCATGGCTTCTGGTTGGGGTATGTACGTACAGTCACTGTGGGGATGACGTCCTTGATGTACTTATTGATAAATCCAGTTATTGAGGTGGTGTACTCCTCAATGCCATCGGAAGAATCCCAGAACATATTCCAGTCTGTGCTAGCAAAACAGTCCTGTAGCTTAACATTTGCTTCATCTGACCACTTTTTTTTATAGACTCCTCCTGTCACCTCTCCTGTCTCCTCTCCTGTCTCATCTCCTGTCACCTCTCCTGTCTCCTCTCCTGTCTCATCTCCTGTCACCTCTCCTGTCTCCTCTCCTGTCACCTCTCCTGTCTCCTCTCCTGTCACCTCTCCTGTCACCTCTCCTGTCTCCTCTCCTGTCTCCTCTCCTGTCTCATCTCCTGTCTCCTCTCCTGTCTCCTCTCCTGTCTCCTCTCCTGTCTCATCTCCTGTCTCCTCTCCTGTCTCATCTCCTGTCACCTCTCCTGTCTCCTCTCCTGTCTCCTCTCCTGTCTCATCTCCTGTCTACTCTCCTGTCTCATCTCCTGTCTACTCTCCTGTCTCATCTCCTGTCTACTCTCCTGTCTCATCTCCTGTCTCCTCTCCTGTCACCTCTCCTGTCACCTCTCCTGTCTCCTCTCCTGTCACCTCTCCTGTCACCTTTCAAGTCCACTCTCACTTTACAGTGCATCATACTGGTCAGATCCTGCTTCTATACGACTCGGAAATATGGTGTACATTAATTTTACAGCAATAATAAGAGTTTCCCACTCGTATTTACAAAATGGAAGCTCATTATGAACCATTTTGGACATAGGAAGCTCCTGGTTAGTATACATCCGGGAAGTTTACAGCAGTATTTTAGTCCAGAGTTTTGGAGTTTCTGGTCATTCTGATTTCAATGTGAAATCTCTGCAAGGCCTGCAGCTGCTCCATGGTGTAGAACAGACTGGTGGGTTATCCATGGTGCTGAACAGTCTGGTGGGTTATCTATTGTGCTGAACAGTCTGGTGGGTTATCTATTGTGCTGAACAGTCTGGTGGGTTATCTATGGTGCTGAACAGTCTGGTGGGTTATCTATGGTGCTGAACAGTCTGGTGGGTTATCCATGGTGCTGAACAGTCTGGTGGGTTATGCATGGTGCTGAACAGTCTGGTGGGTTATGCATGGTGCTGAACAGTCTGGTGGGTTATGCATGGTGCTGAACAGGCTGGGGGTTATCCATGGTGCTGAACAGGCTGGGGGTTATCCATGGTGCTGAACAGGCTGGGCTTATCCATGATGCTGAACAGATTACAGTTGGAGTTCTGTCCATGGTGCTGAATGGATTACAGTTGGAGATCTGTCCATAGTGCTGAACATTTTGAGGATGCTGGAGCAGATACAGTCTTGGGTTGCTGTCCAGGTGTAGACCTTACAGACACTAACTTACAAGCCCTTAACCAAGAAAGCAGTTTTATAAAAATAGAGTTAAAAAAATATTTACAGGGGTACAGGTTAGTCAAGTTATTTTGTGCATGTACATAGGTGTGAGTAAAGTGATATGCGTTGATATTAAACAACGAGTAGCAGCAGTGTAAAAACAGGGGGGGTTCAATGCAAATAGTCCAGGTGGCAATTTGATTAATTGTTCAGCAGTCTTATGGCTTGGGGGTAGAAGCTGTTCAGGAGCCATTTGGTCCTAGACTTGGTGCACCGGTACAGCTTGGACGTGCGGTATCAGAGAGAACAGTCTACGACTTGGGTAACTGGAGTCTTTAACAATTATTTGGGCCTTCCTCTGACACCGCCTAGTACAGTGCATTCGGAAAGTATTCAGGCCCCTTGACTTCCACAATTTGTTTCGTTACAGCCTTCTTCTAAAATGTATTAAATCGTTTTCAATCCCTCATCAATCTACACACAATATAACATAATGCATGTTTATTATAACTAAGTACTTTGTTGAAGCACCTTTGGCAGCAATTCCAGCCTCAAGTCTTCTTGGGTGTGACGCTACAATCTTGGCACACCTGTATTTGGAGGGTTTCTCCCATTCTTCTCTGCAGATCCTCTCAAGCTCTGTCAGGTTGGATGGGAGCGTTGCTGAACAGCTATCTTCAGGTTTCTCCAGCGACGTTCGATCAGGTTTATGTCCAGGCTTTGAATGGGCCACTCAAGGATATACAGAGACTTGTCCCGAAGCCACTACTACGTTTTCTTGGCTGTGTGCTAGGGTCATTGTTCTGATGGAAGATAAACCGTCTCCCCAGTCTGAGGTCCTGATAGCTCTGGAGCAGGTTTTTATGATGGATCTCTCTGTACTTTACTCTGTTCATCTTTGCCTGGCCACTCTACCATAAATGCCTGATTGGTGGAGTGCTGCAGAGATGGTTGTCCTTCTGTAAGGTTCTCCCATATCCACAGAGGAACTCTAGAGCTCCGTCAGATTGACCATCGGGTTCTTGGTCACCTCCCTGACCAAGGTCCTTCTCCCCCGAATGCTCAGTTTGGCCAGGCGGCCAGCTCTAGGAAGAGTCTTGGTGGTTCCAAACTTCTTCCATTTAAGAATGATGGAGACCACTGTGTTCTTGGGGACCTTCAATGCTGCAGAAATGTTTTGGTAGCCTTCCCCAGAGCTGTTCCTCGACACAGTCCTGTCTCGGGGGCCCCACAGACAATTCCTTCGACCTCATCAATCAATCAAACAAATGTATTTATGAAGCCCTTTTTACATCCGCCGATGTCACAAAGTGCTGTACAGAAACCCAGCAATGTAGATGTAGAAGCACGGTGGCTAGGAAAAACTCCCTAGAAAGGAAGGAACCTAGGAAGAAACCTAGAGAGAAACCAGGCTCTGAGGGATGGCCAGTCCTCTTCTGGCTGTGCTGGGTGGAGATTATAACAGAACATGACCAAGCTGTTCCAACATTTAGAGATGAACAGCACGGTCGAATAACAATAATCACAGTGGTTGTCGAGGGTGCAACAGGTCAGCACCTCAGGAGTAAATGTCAGGCTTTTCATAGCCGATCATTCAGAGTTAGAGACAGCAGATGCGGTAGAGAGAGAGTCGAAACAGCAGGTCCGGGGCAAGGTAGCACGTCCGGTGAACAGGTCAGTGTTCCATAGCCGCAGGCAGAACAGTTGAAACTGGAGCAGCAGCACGACCAGGTGGACTGGAGACAGCAAGGCGTCATCAGGCCAGGCATGGTCCTAGGGCTCAGGTCCTCCGAGAGAAGAGAGAAATAAGCGAGAAGGGAGAGAGAAGAGAAAGGGAATTAGATGGAGTATACTTAAATTCACACAGGACACTGGATAAGACAGGAGAAATACTCCAGATATATCAGACTGACCCCAGCCCCCCGATACATAAACTACTGCAGTATAATCACTGGAGGCTGAGCTAGGAGGGGTCGGGAGACACTGTGGACCCGTCTGACGATAGCCCCAGACAGGGCCAACCGGGCAGGTTATAACCCCACCCTCTTTGCCAAAGCACAGCCCCCACACCACTAGAGGGATATCCTCATCGCTTGGTTTTTGTTCTGACATGCACTGTGAACTTTTGGACCTTATATAGACAGGTTTGTGCCTTTCCAAATCATGTCCAATCAATTGAATTTACCACAGGTGGACTCCAGTCAATTATTAAAAACAGCTCAATGAAGATCAATGGAAACAGGATGCAGCTGAGCACAATTTCTGTGTGTGTGTGTGTGTTTCTGCCTGTGTGTGTGTGTATTTCTGCCTGTGTGTGTGTGTGTGTGTTTCTGCCTGTGTGTGTGTGTGTTTGTGTGTGTGTGTGTGTTGCTGCCTGTGTGTGGCTGAGTGTGTATGTGTGTGTGGCTGTGGGAGTCTATATGTGTGTGTGTTGCTGTGTGTGTCTATGTGTGTGGGTGTGTTGGCCGTGTGTGTGTGTTTGTACATCAGGTTCCACACGTTGTCTCCTGCTCCCTGACGATCACTCTGCTGTTACAAGCCTTTTAGAATGAGTCATTAAACAAATCACTTTAAGTCTGTGTGTCTCTGTCTATCGGTATCTCTTTCTGTCTTTCTCTCTCTC